>NC_068429.1:18036731-18108541 GCF_023373465.1 Oncorhynchus keta
AGATGGGAGGGCTTGGTACTGAACAGATGGGAGGTCATGGTATAAGACAGATGGGAGGGCTTGGTACAGGACAGATGGGAGGGCTTGGTACAGGACAGATGGGAGGGCTTGGTACTGAACAGCTGGGAGGTCATGGTACAGGACAGATGGGAGGGCTTGGTACTGAACAGATGGGAGGGCTTGGTACTGAACAGATGGGAGGTCATGGTACAGGACAGATGGGAGGGTCATGGTACAGGACAGATGGGAGGGCTTGGTACTGAACAGATGGGGAGGGCTTGTTACTGAACAGATGGGAGGGCTTAGTACTGAACAGATGGGAGGGCTTGTTAAGACAGAAAGGCTTGTTAGAGCAGATGGGAGGGCTTGGTACTGAACAGATGGGAGGGCATGGTATAAGACAGATGGGAGGGTCATGGTATACCGACAGATGGGAGAGCTTGGTACTGACGAGATGGGAGGTCATGGTACTGAACAGATGGGAGAATCATGGTACAGTGACAGATGGAGGTCATGGTCAGATGGGAGGTCATGAGTACAGGACAGATGGAGGTCATGGTACAAGACAGATGGAGGTCATGGTACTGAACAGATGGGAGGTCATGGTATAAGACAGATGGGAGGGCTTGGTACAGGACAGATGGGAGGGCCTGGTACAGGACAGATGGGAGGGAGCTTGGTACTGAACAGCTGGGAGAGTCATGGTACAGGACAGATGGGAGGGCTTGTACTGAACAGATGGGAGGGCTTGGTACTGAACAGATGGGAGGTCATGGTACAGGACAGATGGGAGGGTCATGGTACAGGACAGATGGGAGGCTTGGTACTGAACAGATGGGAGGAACTTGGTACTGAACAGATGGGAGGGCTTGGTACTGAACAGATGGGAGGTCATGGTACAGGACAGATGGGAGGGCAGTACTGAACAGATGGGAGGGCTTGGTACTGAACAGATGGGAGGTCATGGTACAGGACGATGGGAAGGTCATGGTATAAGACAGATGGGAGGGCTTGGTACTGAACAGATGGGAAGGTCATGGTATAAGACAGATAGGAGGAGCTTGGTACTGAACAGATGGGAGTCATGGTATAAAGACAGATGGGAGCTTGGTACTGAACAGATGGGAGGTCATGGTATAAGCAGATGGGAGGGCTTAGTACTGAACAGATGGGAGGTCATAGTATAAGACAGATGGAGGTCATGGTATAAGATGGGAAGTCAGATGGGAGGTCATGGTATAAGACAGATGGGAGGGTCATGGTACAGGACAGATGGACAGGTGAGGTCATGGTATGGAAGACAGATGGGGAGGTCATGGTACAGGACAGATGGGGTCATAGTATAAAGACGATAGGAGTCATGGTACAGGACAGAGGTCATGGCATAAGACAGATGGGGAAGTCATGGTACAGGACAGATGGGAGGTCATGGTACAGGACAGATGGGAGGGTCATGGTACAGGACAGATGGGAGGGCAGTACTGAACAGATGGGAGGTCATGGTACTGAACAGATGGGAGGTCTTGGTACTGAACAGATGGGAGGTCATGGTGAGACAGATGGGAGGGCTTGGTACTGAACAGATGGGAGGGGGCTTATGGTACTGAACAGATGGGAGGTTTGTACTGAACAGATGGGAGGTCATGGTATAAGACAGATGGGAGAAGCTTGTTACTGAGCAGATGGGAAAACAGTACTGAACAGATGGGAGGTCATGGTATAAGACAGATGGGAGGTCATGGTATAAGACAGATGGGAGGGCTTGGTACTGAACAGATGGGAGGTCATGGTATAAGACAGATGGGAGGGCTTGGTACTGAACAGATGGGAGGTCATGGTATAAGACAGATGGGAGGGCTTGTTACTGAGCAGATGGGAGGGAAACTGGTACTGAACAGATGGGAGGTCATGGTATAAGACAGATGGGAGGGCTTGGTACAGGACAGATGGGAGGGGTTGGTACAGGACAGATGGGAGGGCTTGGTACTGAACAGCTGGGAGGTCATGGTACAGGACAGATGGGAGGGCACTGAACAGATGGGAGGGCTTGGTACTGAACAGATGGGAGGTCATGGTACAGGACAGATGGGGAGGTCATGGTACAGGACAGATGGGAGGGAGCTTGGTACTGAACAGATGGGAGGGCTTGGACTGAACAGATGGGAGGGCTTGGTACTGAACAGATGGGAGGTCATGGTACAGGACAGATGGGAGGGCTTGGTACTGAACAGATGGGAGGGCTTGGTACTGAACAGATGGGAGGTCATGGTACAGGACAGATGGGAGGTCATGGTACTGAGACAGATGGGAGGGGCTTGGTACTGAACAGATGGGAGGTCATGGTATAAGACAGATAGGAGGTATTTCATACTGAACAGATGGGGAGGTCATGGTATAAGACAGATGGGAGGGCTTGGTACTGAACAGATGGGAGGTCATGGTATAAGACAGATAGGAGGGCTTGGTACTGAACAGATGGGAGGTCATAGTATAAGACAGATGGGAGGTCATGGTAAAAACAGATGGGAAGTCATGGTACAGGACAGATGGGAGGTCATGGTATAAGACAGATGGGAGGTCATAGTATAAGACAGATGGGAGGTCATGGTATAAAACAGATGGGAAGTCATGGTATAAGACAGATGGGAGAATCATGGTACAGGACAGATGGGGAGGTCATGGCATAAGACAGATGGGAGGTCATGGTACAAGACAGATGGGGTCATGGTACAGGACAGATGGGAAGGTCATGTTGCACAGGACAGATGGGAGGTCATGGTACTGGACAGATGGGAAGTCATGGTATAAGACAGATGGGAGGTCATGACTGGACAGATGGGAGGTCATGGTATAAGACAGATGGGAGGGCTTGGTACTGAACAGATGGGAGGGCTTGGTACAAGGACAGATGGGAGGTCTTGGTACAGGACAGATGGGAGGGCTTGGTACAGGACAGATGGGAGGAGCTTGGTACAGGACAGATGGGAGGTCATGGTACAGGACAGATGGGAGGTCATGGTACAGGACAGATGGGAGGTCATGGTACAGGACAGATGGGAGGTCATGGTACAGGACAGATGGGGAGGGTCATGGTACAGGACAGATGGGAGGTCATGGTACAGGACAGATGGGGAGGTCATGGTACAGGACAGATGGGAGGTCATGGTACTGGACAGATGGGAGGGCTTGGTACTGAACAGATGGGAGGGCTTGTTTGAACAGATGGGAGGTCATGGTATGACAGATGGGAGGGCTTGGTACTGAACAGATGGGAGGTCATGGTACTGAACAGATGGGGAGGGCTTGGTACTGAACAGATGGGAGGGCTTGGTACTGAACAGATGGGAGGGCATGGTACTGTTGGGAGAACATTACTGAACAGATGGGAGGGCTCATGGTACAACAGATGGGAGGTCATGGTACAAGACAGATGGGAGGTCATGGTACAGGACAGATGGAGGTCATGGTATAAGACAGATGGGAGGTCATGGTACAGGACAGATGGGAGGTCATGGTACAAGACAGATGGGAGGTCATGGTACAGGACAGATGGGAGGTCATGGTATAAGACAGATGGGAGGTCTTGGTACTGAAACAGATGGGAGGGGCTTGTACTGAACAGATGGGAGGGCTTGGTACTGAACAGATGGGAGGTCATGGTACAGGACAGATGGGAGGTCATGGTACTGACAGATGGGAGGTCATGGTACAGGACAGATGGGAGGTCATGGTATAAGACAGATGGGAGGGCTTGGTACTGAACAGATGGGGAGGGCTTGTTACTGAACAGATGGGAGGGCTTGGTACTGAACAGATGGGAGGTCATGGTATAAGACAGATGGGAGGTCATGGTATAAGACAGATGGGAGGGGGTACTGAACAGATGGGAGGGCTTGTTACTGAACAGATGGGAGGGCTTGTTACTGAACAGATGGGAGGGCTTGTACTGAACAGATGGGAGGTCATGGTATAAGACAGATGGGAGGTCATGGTATAAGACAGATGGGAGGTCATGGTATAAGACAGATGGGAGGGCTTGGTACTGAACAGATGGGAGGTCATGGTATAAGACAGATGGGAGGTCATGGTATAAGACAGATGGGAGGGCTTGGTACTGAACAGATGGGGAGGGCTTGTTACTGAACAGATGGGAGGGCTTGTTACTGAACAGATGGGAGGGCTTGGTACTGAACAGATGGGAGGTCATGGTATAAGACAGATGGGAGGGCTTGTACTGAACAGATGGGAGGTCATGGTATAAGACAGATGGGAGGTCATGGTACAGGACAGATGGGAGGTCATGGTACAGGACAGATGGGAGGGCTTGGTAATGAACAGCTGGGAGGTCATGGTACAGGACAGATGGGAGGGCTTGGTACTGAACAGCTGGGAGGTCATGGTACAGGACAGATGGGAGGGCTTGGTACTGAACAGATGGGAGGGCTTGGTACTGAACAGATGGGAGGTCATGGTATAAGACAGATGGGGAGGTCATGGTATAAGGACAGATGGGAGGGCTTGGTACTGAACAGATGGGAGGTCTTGGTACTGAACAGATGGGAGGGCTTGGTACTGAACAGATGGGAGGTCATGGTATAAGACAGATGGGAGGGCTTGTTACTGAGCAGATGGGAGGGCTTGGTACTGAACAGATGGGAGGTCATGGTATAAGACAGATGGGAGGTCATGGTACAAGACAGATGGGAGGCTTGGTACAGACAGATGGGAGGTCATGGTACTAAGACAGATGGGAGGTCATGGTACAGGACAGATGGGAGGTCATGGTACTAAGACAGATGGGAGGGCTTGTTACTGAACAGATGGGAGGGTCATGGTACAGAACAGATGGGAGGTCATGGTATAGGACAGATGGGAGGTCTTGGTACAGGACAGATGGGAGGTCTTGGTACAGGACAGATGGGAGGGCTTGGTACTGAACAGCTGGGAGGTCATGGTACAGGACAGATGGGAGGGCTTGGTACTGAACAGATGGGAGGGATGGGAGGGCTTGGTACTGAACAGATGGGAGGTCATGGTACAGGACAGATGGGAGGTCATGGTACAGGACAGATGGGAGGGCTTGGTACTGAACAGATGGGAGGACTTGGTACTGAACAGATGGGAGGGCTTGGTACTGAACAGATGGGAGGTCATGGTACAGGACAGATGGGAGGGCTTGTTACTGAACAGATGGGAGGTCATGGTACAGGACAGATGGGAGGTCATGGTACAAGGACAGATGAGAGGGCATGGTACAGGACAGATGGGAGGGCATGGTACAGGACAGATGGGAGGGCTTGTTACTGAACAGATGGGAGGGCTTGGTACTGAACAGATGGGGAGGGCTTGTTACTGAACAGATGGGAGGGCTTGGTACTGAACAGATGGGAGGGCTTGTTACTGAACAGATGGGAGGGCATTGTACTGAACAGATGGGGAGGGCTTGGTACTGAACAGATGGGAGGGCTTGGTACTGAACAGATGGGGAGGGCTTGGTACTGAACAGATGGGAGGGGCTTGTTACTGAACAGATGGGAGGTCTTGGTACTGAACAGATGGGAGGTCATGGTACAAGACAGATGGGAGGTCATGGGTACAGGACAGATGGGAGGTCATGGTATAAGACAGATGGGAGGTCATGGTACAGGACAGATGGGAGGTCATGGTACAAAGACAGATGGGAGGTCATGGTACAGGACAGATGGGAGGTCATGGTATAAGACAGATGGAGGGCTTGGTACTGAACAGATGGGAGGGCTTGTTACTGAACAGATGGGAGGTCATGGTACTGAACAGATGGGAGGTCATGGTACAGGACAGATGGGAGGTCATGGTACAGGACAGATGGGGAGGTCATGGTACTGGACAGATGGGGAGGTCATGGTATAAGACAGATGGGAGGGCTTGGTACTGAACAGATGGGAGGGCTTGTTACTGAACAGATGGGAGGGCTTGGTACTGAACAGATGGGAGGTCATGGTATAAGACAGATGGGAGGTCATGGTATAAGACAGATGGGAGGGCTTGGTACTGAACAGATGGGAGGGCTTGTTACTGAACAGATGGGAGGTCATGTTACTGAACAGATGGAGGGCTTGTACTGAACAGATGGGAGGTCATGGTATAAGACAGATGGGAGGTCATGGTATAAGACAGATGGGAGGGCTTGGTACTGAACAGATGGGAGGGCTTGGTACTGAACAGATGGGAGGTCATGGGTATAAGACAGATGGGAGGGTCATGGTATAAGACAGATGGGAGAGGCTTGGTACTGAACAGATGGGAGGGCTTGTTACTGAACAGATGGGAGGGCTTGTTACTGAACAGATGGGAGGGCTTGGTACTGAACAGATGGGAGGTCTTGGTATGAGACAGATGGGAGGGCTTGGTACTGAACAGATGGGAGGTCATGGTATAAGACAGATGGGGAGGGCTTGGTACAGGACAGATGGGAGGGCTTGGTACAGGACAGATGGGAGGGCTTGTACTGAACAGTTGGGAGGTCATGGTACAGGATGGGGAGGGCTTGGTACTGAACAGCTGGGGAGGTCATGGTACAGGACAGATGGGAGGGCTTGGTACTGAACAGATGGGAGGGCTTGGTACTGAACAGATGGGAGGTCATGGTACAGGACAGATGGGGGAGGTCATGGTACAGGACAGATGGGGAGGGCTTGTACTGAACAGATGGGGAGGAGCTTGGTACTGAACAGATGGGAGGGGCTTGGTACTGAACAGATGGGAGGTCATGGTATAAGACAGATGGGAGGGGTTTGTTACTGAGCAGATGGGAGGGCTTGGTACTGAACAGATGGGGAGTCATGGTATAAGACAGATGGGAGGTCATGGTATAAGACAGATGGGAAGGCTTTGGTACTGAACAGATGGGGAGGTCATGGTATAAGACAGATGGGAGGGTTTGGTACTGAACAGATGGGAGGTCATGGTATAAGACAGATGGGAGGGCTTGTTACTGAGCAGATGGGAGGGTCAGTACTGAACAGATGGGAGGTCATGGTATAAGACAGATGGGAGGGCTTGGTACAGGACAGATGGGAGGGCTTGGTACAGGACAGATGGGAGGCTGTACTGAACAGCTGGGAGGTCATGGTACAGGACAGATGGGAGGGCTTGGTACTGAACAGATGGGAGGGGCTTGGTACTGAACAGATGGAGGTCATGGTACAGGACAGATGGGAGTCATGGTACAGGACAGATGGGGGAGGCTTGGTACTGAGCCTGAGCTGGGAGGGCTTGGTACTGGAACAGATGGGGAGGGGTTTGGTACCGGAACAGGATGGGAGAATATGGCACAGGACAGATGGAGGGCTTGGCACTGAACAGATGGGAGGGCTTGGTACTGAACAGATGGGAGGTCATGGTACAGACAGATGGGAGGTCTTGGTACCTGAACAGATGTGGGGAGGTCATGGTACAGGACAGATGGGAGGGTTTGTACTGAACAGATGGGAGGGCTTGGTACTGAACAGATGGGAGGTCATGGTATAAGACAGGATGGGAGGGCTGAAATTGGAACAGATGGGGAGGTCATGGTATAAGACAGATAGGAGGGCTTGGTACTGAACAGATGTGGGAGGTCATGGTATAAGACAGATGGGAGGGGCTTGGTACTGAAACAGATGGGGAGGCCGTGGTATACATTAGATGGGAGGGCTTTATACTGAACAGATGGGGAGGTCATAGTATAAGACAGATGGGGAGGTCATGGTATAAAACAGGATGGGGAAGTCATGGTACAGGACAGATGGGAGGTCATGGTATAAGACAGATGGGAGGTCACAGTATAAGACAGATGGGGAGGTCATAAGACAGATGGGAGGTCATGGCACAGACAGATGGGAGGGTCATGGTATAAGACAGATGGGAGGTCATGGTACAGGACAGATGGGAGGTCATGGTACATGACAGATGGGAGGTCATGGTACAGGACAGATGGGGAGGTCATGCACATGACAGATGGGAGGTCATGGTACAGGACAGATGGAGGTCATGGTACAGGACAGATGGGAGGCCATGGTACAGGACAGATGGGAGGTCATGGTACAGGACAGATGGAGGTCATGGTAGGACAGATGGGAGGTCATGGTACAGGACAGATGGGAGGTCAAAGGCTGGGACAGATGGGAGGTCATGGTACTGGACAGATGGGAGGTCATGGTACAGGACAGATGGGAGGGCATGGTACAGGAACAGATGGGGGTCATGGTACAGGACAGATGGGAGGTCATGGTACAGGACAGATGGGAGGTCTTGGTACTGAAAGACAGATGGGAGGGTCATGGTACACAGACAGATGGGGAGGGCTTGGTACTGAACAGATGGGAGGGTCATGGTATAAGACAGATGGGGAGGGCTTGGTACTGAACAGATGGGAGGTCATGGTACAAGACAGATGTGAGGGCTTGGTACTGAACAGATGGGGAGGGTTTGTTACTGAACAGATGGGAGGGCTTGGTACTGAACAGATGGGAGGTCATGGTACAGGACAGATGGGAGGTCATGGTACAGGACAGATGGGAGTCATGGTACAGGACAAGATGGGAGGTCATGGTATAAGACAGATGGGAGGGTTTGGTACTGAACAGATGGGAGGGCTTGTTACTGAACAGATGGGAGGGCTTGGTACTGGAACAGATGGGAGGTCATGAGTATAAGACAGATGGGAGGTCATGGTATAAGACAGATGGGAGGGCCGTACTGAACAGATGGAGGGCTTGTTACTGAACAGATGGGAGGGCTTGTTACTGAACAGATGGGAGGGCTTGGTACTGAACAGATGGGAGGTCATGGTATAAGACAGATGGGAGGTCATGCATAAGCAGATGGGTGGGTTTGGTACTGAACAGATGGGAGGGGCTTGGTACTGAACAGATGGGAGGTCATGGTATAAGACAGATGGGAGGTCATGGTATAAGACAGATGGGGAGGGCTGGTACTGAACAGATGGGAGGGCTTGTTACTGAACAGATGGGAGGGCTTGTTACTGAACAGATGGGAGGGCTTGGTACTGAACAGATGGGAGGTCATGGTATAAGACAGATGGAGGGCTTGGTACTGAACAGATGGGAGGTCATGGTATAAGACAGATGGGAGGGCTTGGTACAGGACAGATGGGAGGGTTTGGTTACAGGACAGATGGGAGAACTTCAGGTACTGAACAGCTAGAGGTCATGGTACAGGACAGATGGGGAGACTTGGTACTGAACAGCTGGGGAGGTCATGGTACAGGACAGATGGGAGGGCTTGGTACTGGAACAGATGGAGGGCTTATACTGAACAGATGGGAGGTCATGGTACAGGACAGATGGGAGGTCATGGTACAGGACAGATGGGAGGGCTTGGTACTGGAACAGATGGGAGGGGCTTGGTACTGGAACAGATGGGAGGTCATGGTATAAGACAGATGGGAGGGCTTGTTACTGAGCAGATGGGAGGGCTTGGTACTGAACAGATGGGAGAATCATGGTATAAGACAGATGGGAGGTCATGGTATAAGACAGATGGGAGGGCTTGGTACTGAACAGATGGGAGGTCATGGTATAAGACAGATGGGAGGGCTTGGTACTGAACAGATGGGAGGTCATGGTATAAGACAGATGGGAGGCTTGTTACTGAGCAGATGGGAGGGCTTGGTACTGAACAGATGGGAGTCATGGTATAAGACAGATGGGAGGGGCTTGGTACAGGACAGATGGGAGGGCTTGGTACAGGACAGATGGGAGGGCTTGGTACTGAACAGCTGGGAGGTCATGGTACAGGACAGATGGGAGGGCTTGGTACTGAACAGATGGGAGGGCTTGGTACTGAACAGATGGGAGGTCATGGTACAGGACAGATGGGAGGTCATGGTACAGGACAGATGGGAGGGCTTGGTACTGAACAGATGGGAGGGCTTGGTACTGAACAGATGGGAGGGCTTGGTACTGAACAGATGGGAGGTCATGGTACAGGACAGATGGGAGGGCTTGGTACTGAACAGATGGGAGGGCTTGGTACTGAACAGATGGGAGGTCATGGTATAAGACAGATGGGAGGGCTTGGTACTGAACAGATGGGAGGTCATGGTATAAGACAGATGGGAGGGCTTGGTACTGAACAGATGGGAGGTCATAGTATAAGACAGATGGGAGGTCATGGTATAAAACAGATGGGAAGTCATGGTACAGGACAGATGGGAGGTCATGGTATAAGACAGATGGGAGGTCATGGTATAAGACAGATGGGAGGTCATGGTATAAGACAGATGGGAGGTCATGGTACAGGACAGATGGGAGGTCATGGTATAAGACAGATGGGAGGTCATGGTACAGGACAGATGGGAGGTCATGGTATAAGACAGATGGGAGGTCATGGTACAGGACAGATGGGAGGTCATGGTACATGACAGATGGGAGGTCATGGTACAGGACAGATGGGAGGTCATGGTACAGGACAGATGGGAGGTCATGGTACAGGACAGATGGGAGGTCATGGTACAGGACAGATGGGAGGTCCATGGTACAGGACAGATGGAGGTCATGGTACAGGACAGATGGGAGGTCATGGTACAGGACAGATGGGAGGTCATGGTACAGGACAGATGGGAGGGCTTGGTACTGAACAGATGGGCGGTCATGGTACAGGACAGATGGGAGGTCATGGTACAGGACAGATGGGAGGTCATGGTACAGGACAGATGGGAGGTCATGGTACAGGACAGATGGGAGGGCTTGTACTGAACAGATGGGAGGTCATGGTATAAGACAGATGGGAGGGCTTGGTACTGAACAGATGGGGAGGTCATGGTATAAGAGAGATGGGAGGGCTTGGTACTGAACAGATGGGAGGGCTTGGTACAGGACAGATGGGAGGGCTTGGTACAGGACAGATGGGAGGGCTTGGTACAGGACAGATGGGAGGGCTTGGTACAGGACAGATGGGAGGGAGCTTGGTACTGAACAAATGGGAGGGCTTGGTACTAAACAGATGGGAGGTCATGGTATAAGACAGATGGGAGGGCTTGTTACTGAACAGATGGGAGGTCATGGTACAGGACAGATGGGAGGTCATGGTATAAGACAGATGAGAGGGCTTGGTACTGAACAGATGGGAGGGCTTGGTACTGAACAGATGGGAGGGCTTGTTACTGAACAGATGGGAGGGCTTGGTACTGAACAGATGGGAGGGCTTGTTACTGAACAGATGGGAGGGCTTGGTACTGAACAGATGGGAGGGCTTGGTACTGAACAGATGGGAGGGCTTGTTACTGAACAGATGGGAGGGCTTGGTACTGAACAGATGGGAGGGCTTGGTACTGAACAGATGGGAGGGCTTGTTACTGAACAGATGGGAGGGCTTGGTACTGGGAACATGGTACAAGACAGATGGGAGGGCTTGGTTACTGAAGGTCATGATGGGATGGGACAGATGGGAGGTCATGGTACAGGACAGATGGGAGGTCACAGATGGGAGGGCTTGGTACTGAACAGATGGGAGGGCTTGGTTACTGAACAGATGGGAGGGCTTGGTACTGAACAGATGGAGGTCATGGTACAGGAGATGGGAGGTCAGATGGGAGGTCATGGTACAGGACAGATGGGAGGTCATGGTATAAGACAGATGGGAGGTCTGAACAGATGGGAGGGCTTGTTACAAGACAGATGGGAGGGTTTGGTACTGAACAGATGGGAGGTCATGGTACAAGACAGATGGGAGGTCATGGTATAGGACAGATGGGAGGGCTTGGTACTGAACAGATGGGAGGGCTTGTTACTGAACAGATGGGAGGGCTTGGTACTGAACAGATGGGAGGGCTTGGTACTGAACAGATGGGAGGTCATGGTATAAGACAGAAGGAGGGCTTGGTACTGAACAGATGGGAGGTCATGGTACAGGACAGATGGGAGGTCATGGTACAAGACAGGAGGCTTATTACTGACAGATGGGAGGTCATGGTACAGGACAGATGGGAGGTCATGGTATAAGACAGATGGGAGGGCTTGGTACTGAACAGATGGGAGGGCTTGTTACTGAACAGATGGGAGGGCTTGGTACTGAACAGATGGGAGGTCATGGTATAAGACAGATGGGAGGTCATGGTATAAGACAGATGGGAGGGCTTGGTACTGAACAGATGGGACTGAACAGATGGGAGGGCTTGTTACTGAACAGATGGGAGGGTCATGGTACTGAACAGATGGGAGGTCATGGTATGGAAGGGAGGGCTTGGTATAAGACAGATGGGAGGGCTTGGTACTGAACAGATGGGAGGTCATGGTATAAGACAGAAGGGGATGGGAGGCTTGGTACTGAACAGATGGGAGGTCATGGTACAGGACAGATGGGAGGTCATGGTATAAGACAGAAGGGAGGGCTTGTTACTGAACAGATGGGGGAGGTCATGGTATAGGACAGATGGGAGGTCATGGTATAAGACAGATGGGGAGGGCTTGGTACTGAACAGATGGGAGGGCTTGGTACTGAACAGATGGGAGGGCATTGGTACTGAACAGATGGGAGGTCATGGTACAGGACAGATGGGAGGTCATGTTATAAGACAGATGGGAGGCTTGGTACTGAACAGATGGGAGGGCTTGGTACTGAACAGATACTGAACAGATGGGAGGTCATGGTACAGGACAGATGGGAGGTCATGGTATAAGACAGATGGGAGGGCTTGGTATATGGTATAACAGATGGGAGGGCTTGGTACTGAACAGATGGGAGGTCATGGTATAAGACAGATGGGAGGGCTTGGTATAAGACAGATGGGAGGGCTTGGTACTGAACAGATGGAGGTCATGGTATAAGACAGATGGGAGGTCATGGTATAAGACAGAAGGGAGGGCTTGGTACAGGACAGATGGGAGGTCATGGTATAAGACAGATGGGAGGTCATGGTATAAGACAGATGGGAGGGCTTGGTACAGGACAGATGGGAGGGCTTGGTACTGACAGATGGGAGGGCATTGGTACTGAGGAGGGCTTGTTAGATGGGAGGGCTTGGTACTGAACAGATGGGAGGTCATGGTACTGGACAGATGGGAGGTCATGTTATAAGACAAATTGGGAACAGATGGGAGGTCATGGTACTTGGTACTGAACAGATGGGAGGTCATGGTACTGAACAGATGGGAGGGCTTGGTACTGAACAGATGGGAGGTCATGGTACAGGACAGATGGGAGGTCATGGTATAAGACAGATGGGAGGGCTTGGTACTGAACAGATGGGAGGGGCTTGGTACTGAACAGATGGGAGGTCATGGTATAAACAGAAGGGAGGGTCATGGTACTGAACAGATGGGAGGTCATGGTATAAGACAGAAGGGAGGGCTTGAAAACAGATGGGAGGGCTTGGCATAACAGACAGAGGGATGGGCTTGGTACTGAACAGATGGGAGGTCATGGTATAAGACAGATGGGAGGTCATGGTATAAGACAGATGGGAGGGCATGGTACAGGACAGATGGGAGGTCATGGTACAGGAGATGGGAGGTCATTATAAGGATACAGGACAGATGGGAGGTCATGGTATAAGACAGATGGGAGGTCATGGTATAAGACAGATGGGAGGGCTTGGTACAGGACAGATGGGAGGGCTTGGTACTGAACAGATGGGAGGTCATGGTACAGGACAGATGGGAGGGCTTGGTACTGAACAGATGGGAGGGCTTGTTACTGAACAGATGGGAGGATGGGAGGGCTTGTTAAGACAGATGGGAGGGTCATGATACAGATGGGAGGGCTTGGTACTGAACAGATGGGAGGTCATGGTATAAGACAGATGGGAGGGCTTGGTACTGAACAGATGGGAGGTCATGGTATAAGACAGATGGGAGGGGCATGGTATAAGACAGAAGGAGGGCTTGGTACTGAACAGATGGGAGGTCATGGTACAGGACAGATGGGAGGTCATGGTATAAGACAGATGGGAGGGCTTGTTACTGAACAGATGGGAGGTCATGGTACAGGACAGATGGGAGGTCATGGTATAAGACAGATGGGAGGGCTTGGTACTGAACAGATGGGAGGGCTTGACTGAACAGATGGAAGAGAACAGATGGGGAGGTCATGGTAGGGACAGATGGGAGGTCATGGTATAAGACAGAAGGAGGGCTTGGTATAAGACAGATGGGAGGGCTTGGTACTGAACAGATGGGAGGTCATGGTATAAGACAGAAGGGAGGGCTTGGTACTGAACAGATGGGAGGTCATGGTATAAGACAGATGGGAGGTCATGGTATAAGACAGATGGGAGGCTTGGTACAGGACAGATGGGAGGGCTTGGTACTGAACAGATGGGAGGTCATGGTACAGGACAGATGGGAGGGCTTGGTACTGAACAGATGGGAGGTCATGGTATAAGACAGATGGGAGGGCTTGGTACAGGACAGATGGGAGGGCTTGGTACAGGACAGATGGGAGGTCTTGGTATAAGAAAGAAGGGAGGGCTTGGTACTGAACAGATGGGAGGGCTTGGTACTGAACAGATGGGAGGTCATGGTATAAGACAGATGGGAGGGGCTTGGTACTGAACAGATGGGAGGGCTTGGTAGAGGACGGATGGGAGGTCATGGTATAAGACAGAAGGGAGGGCTTGGTACTGAACAGATGGGAGGGGCTTGGTACTGAACAGATGGGAGGTCATGGTATAAGACAGAAGGGAGGGCTTGAACTGAACAGATGGGAGGTCATGGTATAAGACAGAAGGGAGGGCTTGGTACTGAACAGATGGGAGGTCATGGTACAGGACAGATGGAAGGTCATGGTATAAGACAGATGGGAGGGCTTGGTACTGAACAGATGGGAGGGCTTGGTACTGAACAGATGGGAGGGCTTGGTACTGAACAGATGGGAGGTCATGGTACAGGACAGATGGGAGGTCATGGTATAAGACAGAAGGGAGGGCTTGGTATAAGACAGATGGGAGGGCTTGGTACTGAACAGATGGGAGGTCATGGTATAAGACAGAAGGGAGGGCTTGGTACTGAACAGATGGGAGGTCATGGTATAAGACAGATGGGAGGGCTTGGTATAAGACAGATGGGAGGGCTTGGTACTGAACAGATGGGAGATCATGGTATAAGACAGATGGGAGGTCATGGTATAAGACAGAAGGGAGGGCTTGGTACAGGACAGATGGGAGGTCATGGTATAAGACAGATGGGAGGTCATGGTATAAGACAGATGGGAGGGCTTGGTATAAGACAGATGGGAGGGCTTGGTACAGGACAGATGGGAGGGCTTGGTACTGAACAGATGGGAGGTCATGGTACAGGACAGATGGGAGGGCTTGGTACTGAACAGATGGGAGGTCATGGTATAAGACAGATGGGAGGGCTTGGTACAGGACAGATGGGAGGGCTTGGTACTGAACAGATGGGAGGTCTTGGTATAAGACAGAAGGGAGGGCTTGGTACTGAACAGATGGGAGGCTTGGTACTGAACAGATGGGAGGTCAGATAAGACAGATGGGAGGGCTTGGTACTGAACAGATGGGAGGGGGCTTGGTAGAGGACGGATGGGAGGTCATGGTATAAGACAGAAGGGGAGGGCTTGGTACTGAACAGATGGGAGGGCTTGGTATAAGACAGAAGGGAGGGCAGGTACTGAACAGATGGGAGGTCATGGTATAAGACAGAAGGAGGGCTTGGTACTGAACAGATGGGAGGGCTTGGTACTGAACAGATGGGAGGTCATGGTACAGGACAGATGGGAGGTCATGGTATAAGACAGAAGGGAGGGCTTGGTATAAGACAGATGGGAGGGCTTGGTACTGAACAGATGGGAGGTCATGGTATAAGACAGAAGGGAGGCCTTGGTACTGAACAGATGGGAGGTCATGGTATAAGACAGATGGGAGGGCTTGGTATAAGACAGATGGGAGGGCTTGGTACTGAACAGATGGGAGGTCATGGTATAAGACAGATGGGAGGTCATGGTATAAGACAGAAGGAGGGCTTGGTACAGGACAGATGGGAGGTCATTGTATAAGACAGATGGGAGGGCTTGGTACAGGACAGATGGGAGGGCTTGGTACTGAACAGATGGGAGGTCATGGTACAGGACAGATGGGAGGGCTTGGTACTGAACAGATGGGAGGTCATGGTATAAGACAGATGGGAGGGCTTGGTACAGGACAGATGGGAGGGCTTGGTACTGAACAGATGGGAGGGCTTGGTACTGAACAGATGGGAGGTCATGGTATAAGACAGAAGGGAGGGCTTGGTACTGAACAGATGGGAGGTCATGGTATAAGACAGATGGGAGGGCTTGGAAGGACAGATGGGAGGGCTTGGTACTGAACAGATGGGAGGGCTTGGTACTGAACAGATGGGAGGTCATGGTATAAGACAGATGGGAGGGCTTGGTACTGAACAGATGGGAGGGCTTGGTAGAGGACGGATGGGAGGTCATGGTATAAGACAGAAGGGAGGGCTTGGTACTGAACAGATGGGAGGATTGGTATAACAGATGGGAGGGCTTGGTACTGAACAGATGGGAGGTCATGGTATAAGACAGAAGGAGGGCTTGGAACTGAACAGATGGGAGGTCATGGTATAAGACAGAAGGGAGGGCTTGGTACTGAACAGATGGGAGGTCATGGTACAGGACAGATGGAAGGTCATGGTATAAGACAGATGGGAGGGCTTGGTACTAAGACAGATGGGAGGGCTTGGTACTGAACAGATGGGAGGGGTATAAGACAGATGGGGAGGTCATGGTACTGAACAGATGGGAGGGTCATGGTACAGACAGATGGGAGGTCATGGTATAAGACAGATGGGAGGGCTTGGTACAGGACAGATGGGAGGGCTTGGTACAGACAGATGGGAGGGCTTGGTACAGGACAGATGGGAGGGCTTGGTACTCAGATGGGAGGTCATGGTACAGGACAGATGGGAGGGCTTGGTACTGAACAGATGGGAGGTCATGGTATAAGACAGATGGGACAGACAGATGGGAGGGCTTGGTACAGGACAGATGACAGAAGAGGGCTTGGTACTGAACAGATGGGAGGGCATGGTATAACAGATGGGAGGTCATGGTATAAGATGGGAGGGCATAAGGACAGATGGGGAGGTCATGGTATAAGACAGATGGGAGGGCATGGTACTGACAGATGGGAGGAGGTCATGGGAGGGTTTGGTACAGGACAGATGGGAGGGCTTGGTACTGAACAGATGGGAGGGCTTGGTACAGGACAGATGGGAGGGCTTGGTACTGAACAGATGGGGAGGTCATGGTACAGGACAGATGGGGAGGGCTTGGTACAGAACAGATGGGAGGGTCATGGTACTGAACAGATGGGAGGTCATGGTACAGAACAGACAGATGGACAGAGGGCTTGGTACTGAACAGATGGGAGGGCTTGGTACTGAACAGATGGGAGGTCATGGTATAAGACAGATGGGAGGGCTTGGTACTGAACAGATGGGAGGGCTTGGTAGGACGGATCATAAGGAACAAATGGGAGGGCTTGGTACTGAACAGATGGGGATAAGACAGAAGGGAGGGCTTGGTACTGAACAGATGGGAGGTCATGGTATAAGACAGAAGGGAGGGCTTGGTACTGAACAGATGGGAGGGCTTGGTACTGAACAGATGGGAGGTCATGGTACAGGACAGATGGGAGGTCATGGTATAAGACAGAAGGAGGGCTTGGTAGATGGGAGGTCATGGTATAAGACAGATGGGAGGGAGCCTTGGTACTGAACAGATGGGAGGTCAGATAAGACAGATGGGAGGTCTTGGTATAAGACAGATGGGAGGGCTTGGTACTGAACAGATGGGAGATCATGGTATAAGACAGATGGGAGGTCATGGTATAAGACAGAAGGGAGGGCTTGGTACAGGACAGATGGGAGGGCATTGTTACAGACAGATGGGAGGGCTTGGTACAGGACAGATGGGAGGGAGGGTACTGAACAGATGGGAGGTCATGGTACAGAACAGATGGGAGGGCTTGGTACTGAACAGATGGGACAGATGATGGAGGGCTTGGTACTGGACAGATGGGAGGGCTTGGTACTGAACAGATGGGGAGGGCTTGGTACTGAACAGATGGGAGGTCAGATGGGAGGGCTTGGTACTGAACAGATGGGAGGGGTATGGATGGGAGGGCTTGGTACAGGACAGATGGGAGCTTGGACTGAACAGATGGGAGGGCTTGGTACTGAACAGATGGGAGGGTATAAGACAGATGGGAGGGCTTGGTACTGAACAGATGGGAGGAGGACGGATGGGAGGTCATGAGTATTTGGTACTGAACAGATGGGAGGGCTTGGTACAGGACAGATGGGAGGGCTTGGTACTGAATGGGAAATGGGAGGGAGGGCTTGGTACTGAACAGATGGGAGGTCATGGTATAAGACAGATGGGAGGGCTTGGTACAGGACAGATGGGAGGTCATGGACAGATGGGAAGACAGATGGGAGGGCTTGGTACTGAACAGATGGGAGGTCATGGTACAGGACAGATGGGAGGCTTGGTACTGAACAGATGGAGGTCATTGGTACTGAACAGATGGGAGGTCTTGGTACAGGACAGATGGGAGGGCTTGGTACTGAACAGATGGGAGGGCATGGTACAGGACAGATGGGAGGTCATGGTATAAGACAGATGGGAGGGCTTGGTACAGGACAGATGGGAGGGTTTCGTACAGGACAGATGGGAGGGCTTGGTACAGGACAGATGGGAGGGCTTGGTACTGAACAGATGGGAGGTCATGGGGACAGATGGGAGGGCTTGGTACTGAACAGATGGGGAGGTCATGGTATAAGACAGATGGTACTGAACAGATGGAGGTCATGGTATAAGACAGATGCTTGGTACTGAACAGATGGGAGGTCATATAAGACAGATGGAGGGCATGGTACTGAACAGATGGGAGGGCTTGGTACTGAACAGATGGGAGGTCATGGTATAAGACAGATTTGGTACTGAACAGATGGGAGGGCAGGGTTTGATGAACAGATGGGAGGGCTTGGTACTGAACAGATGGGAGGGCATTGGACAGATGGGAAGGCTCAGGACAGATGGGAGGGAACAGATGGAGGAGCTTGTTACTGAGCAGATAGGAGGGCTTGGTACTGAACAGATGGGAGGGCATGGTACTGAACAGATGGGAGGGCTTGACTGAACAGATTCAGGACAGATGGGAGGGCTTGTTACTGAGCTTGGTACAGATAGGAGGGCTTGGTACTGAACAGATGGGACATGAACAGATGGGAGGGCATGGTACTGAACAGATGGGAGGGCTTGATTCAGGACAGATGGGAGGGCTTGTTACTGAACAAATGGGAGGGCTGAGCAGATGGGAGGGCTTGGTACTGAACAGATGGGAGGGCTTGGTAGAGGACAGATGGGGAGGGCTTGGTACTGAACAGATGGGAGGGCTTGGTACTGAACAGATGGGAGGGCTTGGTAGAGGACAGATGGGAGGGCTTGGTACAGGATAGATGGGGGGGCTTGGTACTGAACAGATGGGAGGGCTTGGTACTGAACAGATGGGAGGGCTTGGTAGACAGGACAGATGGGAGGGCTTGGTACTGAACAGATGGGAGGTCATGGTATAAGACACTGAAGGGGAGGCTTGGTACTGAACAGATGGACAGAGGGGAGGGTTGGTACTGAACAGATGGGAGGGCTTGGTACTGAACAGATGGGGAGGTCTGAACAGATGGGAGGTCATGGTATAAGACAGATGGGAGATGGGGCTTGGTACAGGACAGATGGGAGGTCATGGTATAAAGACAGATGGGAGGGCTTGGTACAGGACAGATGGGAGGGCTTGGTACAGGACAGATGGGAGGGTACAGGACTTGGTACAGGACAGATGGGAGGGCTTGGTACAGGACAGATGGGAGGGCTTGGTACAGGACAGATGGGAGGGGCTTGGTACTGAACAAATGGGAGGGCTTGGTATAGGACAGATGGGAGGGCTTGGTACTGAACAGATGGGAGGGGCTTGGTACTGAACAGATGGGAGGGCTTGGTACTGAACAGATGGGAGGGCTTGGTACTGAACAGATGGGGTGGCATGGTACTGAACAGATCGGAGGGCTTGGTACTGAATAGATGGGAGGTCATGTTACTGAGCAGATAGGAGGGCTTGGTACTGAACAGATGGGAGGGCATGGTACTGAACAGATGGGAGGGGCTTGATTCAGGACAGATGGGAGGGCTTGTTACTGAGCAGATGGGGAGGGCTTGGTACTGAACAGATGGGAGGGCTTGGTAGAAGACAGATGGGAGGGCTTGGTACAGGACAGATGGGAGGGCTTGGTACTGAACAGATGGGAGGGGGCTTGGTACTGAACAGATGGGAGGGGCTTGTTACTGAGCAGATGGGAGGCTTGGTAACTGAACAGATGGGAGGGCTTGGTACTGAACAGAAGGGAGGGCTTGGTACTGAACAGATGGGGAGGCTTGGTACTGAACAGATGGGAGGGTTTGGTACTGAACAGATGGAGGGCTTGGTACTGAACAGATGGGAGGGCTTGGTACTGAACAGAAGGGAGGGCTTGGTACTGAACAGATGGGAGGGCTTGGTACTGAACAGAAGGAGGGCTTGGTACTGAACAGATGGGGGGCTTGTTACTGAACAGATGGGAGGGCTTGGTACTGAACAGATGGGAGGCTTGTTACTGAAATGATGGGAGGGCATTTTTATTTATTTATTTTATTTAACCAGATAAAGCAAAGCAGTTTGACAGATACAACGACACAGAGTTACACATGGAGTAAAAAAAAACATAACAGTCAATAATACAGTATAAACAAGTCTATATATGATGTGAGCAAATGAGGTGAGATAAGGAGGTAAAGGCAAAAAAGGCCATGGTAGCGAAGTAAATACAAATTATTATTATTTTTTTTTCACCTTTATTTCAACCAGGTAGGCTAGTTGAGAACAAGTTCTCATTTGCAACTGCGACCTGGCCAAGATAAAGCATAGCAGTGTGAACAGACAACACAGAGTTACACATGGAGTAAACAATTAACAAGTCAATAACACAGTAGAAAAAAAGGGGAGTCTATATACAATGTGTGCAAAAGGCATGAGGAGATAATTACAATTAAGGCATGCAAATAATTACAATATTGCAGATTAACACTGGAGTGATAAATGATCATGTACAGGTAGAGATATTGGTGTGCAAAAGAGCAGAAAAGTAAATAAATAAAAACTGTGGGGATGAGGTAGGTGAAAATGGGTGGGCTATTTACCAATAGGTTATGTACAGCTGCAGCGATCGGTTAGCTGCTCAGATAGCTGATGTTTGAAGTTGGTGAGGGAGATAAAAGTCTCCAACTTCAGCGATTTTTGCAATTCGTTCCAGTCACAGGCAGCAGAGTACTGGAACGAAAGGCGCGAATGAGTGTTGGCTTTAGGGATGATCAGTGAGATACACCTGCTGGAGGGCGTGCTACGGATGGGTGTAGCCATCGTGACCAGTGAACTGAGATAAGGCGGAGCTTTACCTAGCATGGCCTTGTAGATGACCTGGAGCCAGTGGGTCTGGCGACGAATATGTAGCGAGGGCCAGCCGACTAGAGCATACAAGTCGCAGTGGTGGGTAGAATAAGGTTGCTTTAGTGACAAAACGGATGGCACTGTAATAAACTGCATCCAGTTTGCTGAGTAGAGTGTTGGAAGCGATTTTGTAGATGACATCGCCGAAGTCGAGGATTGGTAGGATAGTCAGTTTTACTAGGGTAAGCTTGGCAGCGTGAGTGAAGGAGGCTTTGTTGCGGAATAGAAAGCCGACTCTTGATTTGATTTTCGATTGGAGATGTTTGATATGGGTCTGGAAGGAGAGTTTGCAGTCTAGCCAGACACCTAGGTACTTATAGGTGTCCACATATTCAAGGTCGGAACCATCCAGTGTGGTGATGCTCGCAGGGCATTCTGGGACTTGCAGTCAAAAAGCAGAATTCAACACAACCCAATACAATTACATATGCAAATAAATCTAAAGAATTATCTCAAATATCTCAGCTCAAAGAATGAACTTAAACATGAACTCAAACACATTAAAGTTACAACAATGACCAGGCATCCTCAACTGACGGGATGAGGTCAATGTACTTCCAGGATACCCGGGCCAGGTCGATTAGAAAGGCCTGCTCACAGAAGTGTTTTAGGGAGCGTTTGACAGTGATGAGGGGTGGTCGTTTGACTGCGGCACCGTAGCGGATACAGGCAATGAGGCAGTGGTCGCTGAGATCCTGGTTGAAGACAGCAGAGGTGTATTTGGAGGGCCAGTTGGTCAGGATGACGTCTATGAGGGTGCCCTTGCTTACAGAGTTAGGGTTGTACCTGGTGGGTTCCTTGATGATTTGTGTGAGATTAAGGGCATCGAGCTTAGATTGTAGGACTGCCGGGGTGTTAAGCCTATCCCAGTTTAGGTCACCTAACAGAACAAACTCTGAAGCTAGATGGGGGGCAATCAATTCACAAATGGTGTCCAGGGCACAGCTGGGAGCTGAGGGGGGTCGGTAGCAGGCGGCAACAGTGAGAGACTTATTTCTGGAGAGAGTAATTTTCAGAATTAGTAGTTCGAACTGTTTGGGTATGGACCTGGAAAGTATGACATTACTTTGCAGGCTATCTCTGCAGTAGACTGCAACTCAATCAATCAATCAATCAAATTTTATTTATATAGCCCTTCGTACATCAGCTGATATCTCAAAGTGCTGTACAGAAACCCAGCCTAAAACCCCAAACAGCAAGCAATGCAGGTGTAGAAACTCCTCCCCCTTGGCAGTTCTATCTTGACGGAAGATGTTATAGTTGGGTATGGAAATCTCTGAATTTTTGGTGGCCCTCTTGAGCCAGGATTCAGACACGGCAAGGACATCAGGGTTAGCAGAGTGTGCTAAAGCAGTGAGTAAAACAAACTTAGGGAGGAGGCTTCTGATGTTGACATGCATGAAACCAAGGCTTTTTCGATCACAGAAGTCAACAAATGAGGGTGTCACGGTTCATGAATCCACTGCCTCTCTTTCTCTCTCTCTCTCTCTCTCTCCCGTGTTTGTGTGGGCGTGGTTCCCAATCTCGGCCTGATTGTCTGCGCCAGCTGGAACCACTTATCTTCCCTTTATATGTTCTGTAACCAGTGTTTCTTGTTGTCAGATCGTTGTTACTTCCCTGAGGTTGTGTCGTGTGTCTGTGCTCTTCTCTCGCCGCCCTTGTGTGGATTATCTGCTGTGCTCCTTCCTACCCATCCGGACACACTCCCTGGATTTCTCAACACGCTATCATTGGAAGATGCGCCCCTAGTCCCTGGGTCGGATTCCGTCTGAGTACAGTCTGTCTGTCCTGTTGCTGTTGTAAACTGTATTCATTAAACCATCGTTGCTTGCATCTTGCATCCGCCTCTGTATTGTCACAGAACGATCTGACCATACCATGGATGCAGCGAGTTCAACGAGTCTGACCGACTCATTTCCCGCTGTATCACGAGAATGGATCAACAAGAGGAGAACATCTCCAGCACAGATCGGGCAGTACAAGCCCTTGCGACGCAGGTATCCCAGCTGATCCAACAATTACAACATCTGAGGGGTTCCGCTGCGCCACCTACACCGGCAGTTCAACCCGCCCCGCCAGAGCCGGATTCCCAGCTAGAGCCACGGCTACCGACACCAGAGGGTTATTCAGGTGATCCTGACTATTGCAGAGCCTTTCTTACGAGATGTTCCATGCATTTCTCGTTGCAGCCACGGACCTTCAACCGTGAACAGTCTAAGGTAGCATTCATACTCACACTGCTATCAGGCAAAGCGGCTCTTTGGGAACGGGCGGTGTGGGCGAACCAGGACCCATGCTGCACCTCTTTCCAGACACTCTCCGAGGAGATGAGAAGGGTCTTCGATCGGGCCGTGGCGGGTAGGGGAGGCGGCCAGACTACTCGCTGACCTTCGCCAAGGAGACCGTTCAGTATCGGGAATACTCCATCCAATTCCGCACTCTGGCCGCAGAGTGTCAGTGGAACGAGGAGGCGCAGTGGGACATGTTCCTGCATGGGCTGGAGGACCGGATCCAGAAGGAGATTTATGTTCTGGACCTTCCCAGGAGTTTAAATGGACTAGTGGAACTAGCCTTGAGGGTCGACGCTCGTCTGAGTCGTGGCCGCCGAGCATGCCCTAACAGACCGTATAACGACACGGAGGGCGGGCATGCCAGCGGCGGGAACACGGCCAGTTCAGCCTCCGCTCACGAACCCATGCAGCTGGGAGAGCTCGCCTCCGGGAAGAGAGGGAGAGGCGGAGATCCCAGAGACTCTGTCTCTACTGTGGTAGAGCGGGCCACTTTATCCACTCCTGCCCGGTAAAAGATCAGGCCCGGTAGTAAACATGAGGCTACTATCGGGTGGTGTCACCACAGAGAAGACCTCATCATCTACTCTCCTCCCGGTAAGACTAAGATGGGCCACCCACACGACACACCCAAGCCTTACTGGACTCAGGAGCAGAGGGTAATTTCATGGACTTCAAGCTCGCTCACAAACTCCAGATTCCTATCACCTCACTCACGCACAAGATATCCGTCAACGCTCTCAATGGTCAAGAACTCCCCAACATTTCTCACACCACTGAACCTATCACACTCATCACTTCTGGCAATCACACTGAGACACTATCATTTCTACTCATGGACTCACCCCTTGCACCATTAGTTCTCGGCCACCCTTTGGCTCACCTTAACACAACCCCAGAGTTGACTGGGGTCATAACTCTATATCCATGTGGAGTAACAAGTGTCTTGAGTCCTGTTTAGTGTCTGCCTGTTCGTCTGTGTCTGATTCTGTGTTTCTAGAGGAGGCAGTGGATTTGTCTAACGTGCCCGTTGAATACCTCGACCTGAAGGAGGTGTTCAGTAAGTCCCGTGCTGCTTCTCTTCCTCCGCATCGTCCCTATGACTGTGCAATAGAATTATTGCCAGGTGAGTCTCCGCCTAAAGGCAAGTTATATTCACTCTCTGTTCCTGAGAGGGAGGCTATGGAGAGATACATCTCTGATTCTCTGGCATCTGGATTCATTCGTCCTTCCTCTTCTCCAGCGGGCGGGGTTCTTCTTTGTGGGAAAGAAGGACGGATCTCTGCGTCCTTGCGTTGATTACCGTGGGGTTGAATAACATCACAGTGAAGAATACCTATCCCTTACCGTTGATGTCCTCAGCCTTTGAAAGGTTACAGGGAGCATCCGTGTTCACTAAGTTGGATTTACGTAATGCATATCATTTGGTTCGCATAAGGGGGGACGAATGGAAGACCGCGTTTAACACCCCCAGAGGGCACTTCGAATATTTGGTCATGCCTTTGGGCTATCCAACTCCCCAGCGGTTTTCCAGGCACTCGTCAATGACGTGCTGAGAGATATGATTGATCAGTTCATATATGTTTACCTGGATGACATACTGATTTTTCTTCTTCTCTCCAGGAACACGTTCAGCACGTCAGACGAGTGCTTCAGAGGTTGTTGGAGAATGGACTTTTTGTCAAGACGGAGAAATGCATTTTTCATGCACAATCCGTTCCATTCCTAGGTTACATCGTCTCGACTGAAGGTATTCGCATGGATCCTGACAAGGTTAAGGCTGTGGTGGATTGGCCAAGCCCAGATTCCCGTAAGGCCCTACAGAGGTTTCTGGGATTCGCCAATTTCTACCGGGCGTTTCGTTCGCAACTTTAGTCAGATAGTCGCTCCTCTTACCGCCTTAACCTCCCCCAGAGTGCCGTTCAGGTGGTCCGATACAGCCGAGGCTGCATTCGCCAAACTCAAGAGCCGCTTTGTTTCGGCTCCCATCCTCATAGCTCCCGATCCCTCGCGTCAGTTCGTAGTAGAGGTGGACGCTTCAGAGGTGGGGGTAGGTGCGGTACTTTCCCAACGTTCCTCTTCTGACGACAAGATGCACCCTTGTGCGTTCCTTTCCCATCGGTTATCACCTGCGGAACGCAACTACGACAATGGCAACAGAGAGTTGTTGGCAGAAGTTAGCACTGGAGGAGTGGCGCCATTGGTTAGAGGGTTCGGGGGGTACCTTTTATAGTTTGGACCGATCACAAAAATTTGGAATATATCAGAACCGCCAAGCGACTCAACTCCAGACAGGCGCGGTGGGCACTCTTTTCGGACGTTTTGACTTCTCTCTCTCAATCGCCCGGGTTCCAAGAATGTCAAACCCGATTCCTTTCTCGCATTTTTGACCATTCGAACGCCCATCCACTCCCGAGTACATCCTACCCGGGACTCTAGTGGTATCCACACTCACATGGGAGGTTGAATCGAGGGTCAAAACGGCCTTAGAAGGGTAACGCCTCCGCCCGGTTTGCCCGCCTAATCGGTTGTTTGTGCCGGAGGGGTGTCGGTCCGATGTTATTCGGTGGGGCCATTGCTCCAACGTAGCGTGTCATCCAGGAGTCAGCCGCACTAGCTTTTTGGTTAAGCAACGCTTTTGGTGGCCACTGATGGCTCGTGACATTCACAGTTTTGTCTTGGCTTGCTCGGTTTGTGCCACTGGGAAGACTTCTAATCGACCCCCAGATGGGTTACTCCAACCGCTGTCGGTCCCTTCGAGACCCTGGTCCCACATCGCGCTAGATTTTGTTACCGGACTCCCGCCCTCCCAGGGCAAGACGGTGGTGTTGACCGTGGTGGACCGGTTCTCGAAGGCGGCTCATTTTATTCCCTTGCCTAAATTACCATCTGCCAAGGAGACAGCGGTAGCTGTCGTGGATCACGTCTTTCGCTTACATGGCCTGCCGATGGACGTAGTTTCTGACAGGGGGCCCCAATTTGTGTCCAAGTTTTGGCAAGAGTTTTGTAGGTTACTGGGAGCGAGTGTCAGCCTGTCTTCAGGGTTTCATCCCCAGAGCAACGGTCAAACGGAGAGGGCCAACCAAGATTTGGAGAGAGTGTTGCGATGTTTGGTTTCTAAGAATCCCTCTTCCTGGAGTCAACAACTCTCTATGGTTGAGTACGCTCACAATTCGTTGCCAGTGGCAGCTACGGGTCTCTCTCCGTTTGAGTGTAGTTTAGGTTACCAGCCACCTATCTTTCCCAGTACGGAGTCCGAGGTCACTGTTCCTTCCGCTCACGCTTTCATCCAGAGGTGCCGTCACGCATGGAGCAGAGCCCGTGAGACTCTTCTCCGGGTGGGGGCGCGCACTGGCTAAGGCCGATCGCCACCGGTCGAAGCCTCCGGTATACGTCGTTGGCCAAAGAGTGTGGCTTTCTACTAAGAACATTCCACTCCGATCCGTTTCGAACAAACTTGCCCCCAAATTTATCGGCCCGTTCAGAGTCACCAGGATCATTAGTCCGGTGGCGGTCCGGCTCAAGCTTCCTCCGGCGTATAGGAGAATTCATCCTACCTTTCATGTGTCTAAAATAAAACCTGTGTTTCAGGCACGCATTAACCCGCCCGGTCCCGGTTCCCCGCCGCCACGACTTGTTGATGGGGAACCCACCTTTTCTGTCAATTGTATTTTGGACTCTAGAAGGAGGGGACGCGGGATTCCAGTACCTGGTGGACTGGGAGGGTTACGGCCCGGAGGAGAGAAGTTGGGTACCTGCTAGGGACATTCTGGATCACTCCCTTATCGATGATTTCAATCGACAGGTAAATTCGCCTGGGAACGCCAAGAGGCGTTCCTAGGGGGGGGGGGTATTGTCACGGTTCATGAATCCACTGCCTCTCTTTCTCTCTCTCTCTCTCTCTCTCTCTCTCTCTCTCTCTCTCTCTCTCTCTCCCGTGTTTGTGTGGGCGTGGTTCCCAATCTCGGCCTGATTGTCTGCGCCAGCTGGAACCACTTATCTTCCCTTTATATGTTCTGTAACCAGTGTTTCTTGTTGTCAGATCGTTGTTACTTCCCTGAGGTTGTGTCGTGTGTCTGTGCTCTTCTCTCGCCGCCCTTGTGTGGATTATCTGCTGTGCTCCTTCCTACCCATCCGGACACACTCCCCTGGATTTCTCAACACGCTATCATTGGAAGATGCGCCCTAGTCCCTGGGTCGGATTCCGTCTGAGTACAGTCTGTCTGTCCTGTTGCTGTTGTAAACTGTATTCATTAAACCATCGTTGCTTGCATCTTGCATCCGCCTCTGTATTGTCACAGAGGGTGCCTGGGGACATGCAGGGCCTGGGTTTACCTCCACGTAATGGGTGAGGTCACCGCATACGTGGGAGGTGGGACAAAGGAGGTATCAGGGGTATGAGGAGTGGGACTAGGGGCTCCATTGTGAACTAAAACAATGATAACTAACCTGAGCAACAGTATACAAGGCATATTGACATTTGAGAGAGACATACAGCGAGGCATACAGTAATCACAGGTGTTGAATTGGGAAAGCTAGCTAAAACAGTGGGTGAGACAACAGCTAATCAGCTAGCATAACAACAGCAGGTAAAATGGCATTGACAAGGCAACGGGGCCGACAGATAAAACAAACAAGCAGAATGGAGTACCGTGATTAATGGACAGTCCAGCGTGCATCAGCTATGTAGCCAAGTGAGTCCAGGGGCAGCGGTGGATGGGGCAGGGGGGCTGGACTGGCGAGTGTTATCCAGGTTAAAAAAAAAACTAACAATGACTAAATAGCTTGTAGCTAGTTAGCTGGTTAGCTTCTGGAGGTTCTTGAGTGTGTTCTAAAAATTAAAAATAATAGCGATTCCGTATCACATTGGGTGAGGCAGGTTTCCGGAAGGTATAAACCAATTTTAAAAATCGGGAAGAGATAGAAAGTACATATGGGCCACTGCGATGCAGACGGTTAGCAGGCCTGTGCTAACAAGCTAACAGATTAGCAGGCCGGGGTAAACAAGGTAGTAGTTAGCGGACCTGGGCTAAACAAGCTAGCAGTTAGCATGCCGAATTAGCAAGCAAGGAGATAGCGAGGGCTAGAGAGTTAGCCTTTGGAGGACGTCGCGATGGGGTGAGTCTGTTTATTCCTCTTCATGCAGTGACATCGATAGACCGGTCGTGGATCTGGGTATAGAAGCCCATGAGTATGCTAGGAACACAGGAGCTCTGGCCGGGCTAGCTTCAAGCTACGTGGGTGGAGACGCTAGCCAGGAGTAATCAACCAGGGTTGCGGTTTAGCTCGATAGCTAGTTGTGAAGATCCAGCTGAAAAAAATGTTCCGTTTGCGGAGGGAATCCGGGGATAAAAAGATAAATAGGTCCGTTATGCTCTGGTTAGCGTCGTGTTGTTCGAACTGGCGAGCTTTCCGAGTTAAAGGTTAGCTGATGACCGGTTAGCTGAAGACCGCTAGCATAGCTGGTGGTTTTGCTGGCTAGCTTCAGTTGAGGGGTTCCGGTTCTGAAGTAAATATAAATACTTTAGGAAAAGTAGCTACATTGGGTGAGGCGGATTGCAGGAGAGTATTTGGAAGCTTAGGTTTAGCAAAATGTTTTTAAAGATATGCGAAGAAAAAATATCTAAAACGAAAAAGAGACTATATTTACAGATATTTACAGAGAGACGATACCACAGGACGACTTACTGCTACGCCATCTTGGACAAGATCAATATAGCAAGTAAAACACTGGAATGGTAGATTTGCAGTGGAAGAATGTGCAAAGTAGAAATAAAAATAATGGGGTGCAAAGGAGCAAAATAAATAAATTAATTAAATACAGTAGGGAAAGGGAAAGAGAGAGAGAGAGAGAGAGAGAGAGAGAGAGAGGGGGAGAAAGAGAGGGAGAGAGAGTCAGAGACCTCTGTAACACAGTGAGCCAAAGAGGACACCAGTCGCCCAGTCTATGATCCCACAAGGAGGTCGGACGACAAACACATGAAACGCACACAGCAGCAACCAGGGAGAGTGGTCCTCACATACACAGTGAAGGTTTGCTGACGACACAACGGTGGTAGGACTGATCAGTGTGGTGTGGTGCCAGGGCAACAAACTCTCCCTCAACGTCAGTAAGACAAAGGAACTGATCATGGACTACAGGAAATGGAAAGGCGACCACGTCCCTATTCACATTAACGGGGCTGTTGTGGGCCAGGTCGAGAGCTTCAAGTTCCTCTGTGTCCACATGACTAAGGAAGGCTGAAAATAATTGCCACGGTTTTGCAGATCCTCAAAATGTTCTACAGCTGCAACATTGAGAAGCTGCATCTTGACTGGCTGCATCACTGATTGGTACGGCAACTGCAAGGCATCCGACCGCAAGGTGTTACAGACTTCTATACCAGGCGGTGTCAGAGGAAGAACCAGAGAATTGTCAAAGACTCCAGCCACCCGTCATAGACTGTTCTCTCTGTTGCCACACAGCAAGCAGTACCAGTGCCCCAAGTCTGGAACCAACAGGACCCTATAAACAGCTTTTACCCCCAAGCCATAAGCTAAACAAGACTGCTAAATAGCTTATCAAATGGCTACCCGGACGACCTGCATCGACACACACACACACACACACACACACACACACACACACACACACACACACACACACACACACACACACAATACATAACACATGCATACTGATGCCACACACACACACACACACACACACACACACACACACACACACACACACACACACAATACATAACACATGCATACTGATGCCACACACACACTACATAACACATGCATACTGATGCCACACACACACACACACACACACTACATAACACATGCATACTGATGCCACACACACACTACATAACACATGCATACTGATGCCACACACACACACACACTACATAACACATGCATACTGATGCCACACACACTACATAACACATGCATACTGATGCCACACACACACTACATAACACATGCATACTGATGCCACACACACACACACTACATAACACATGCATAATGATGCCACACACACACTACATAACACATGCATATTGATGCCACACACACACACTACATAACACACGCACACATGCATACTGATGCCACACACACACTTTCAAATTGCTATTATCTATCCTGTTGCCTAGACACTTTAAACCTACCTGTATGTACATTGCTACCTCAATTACCTAATGACTACCTTTTATTCACTGTGTATTTCCTTGTATCACCCTTCTTTTTTTTTTATCTTTAACTCTTTCTTGTTGGAACAGGACCCGTAAGTAAGCATTTCACTGTTAGTCTTCAGCTGCTGTTTACAAAGCATGTGACAAATACAATTTGATTTGATTTGAAATCAAAGGCCCACACACAATGGCAGGGATTCAAAGACCCACATACAAACAGGATCACACACACACACAGTGTGAATGGGAGAATATGACAGAGACAGGGCTTTGGGGAATCTGGGTAAAACAGGATTATGTTCCAGATGGATGCTAATGCCCAAAGTGCAGAAGATTAGCCGGCATCTGAAGCTACACCTCTGCATCTCTCTTGTGCATCTCTCTCTGCAGGGCGTCATTATCATACCAAGTCAACGTTTCTGCCCTGATATTTTGATAAAGATGAGAAGGACGTATGTAACACAACAGTGTACAGATTTTTGTCTGTTTGCAAAATATATTATATATGACATTCCCTTATTGATTTGAACGGCTTGGGTTGGGGTCAAATTCAATTTCAATTCAGTCAATCACTTCTTGAATTGACTGGATTTTATTTATTTTTTATTTTATTTTACCTTTATTTAACTAGGCAAGATCAGTTAAGAACAAAATCTTATTTTCAATGACGGCCTAGGAACAGTGGGTTAACTGCCTGTTCAGGGGCAGAACGACAGATTTGTACCTTGTCAGCTCAGTGGTTTGAACTTGCAACCTTCCGGTTACTAGTCCAACGCTCTAACCACTAGGCTACGCTGCCGCCAATGGAATTGATCCCAACCATGCCAATGAAATTCACAAACAGAGTTTGATTGAAAGCTACATTAGCCAGTGTTGGGGAAAGTCAGGGTCTGAGTGACAGACAGTGTGTGCCATGTGAGTCATGTGAGTTATTTGGCTGGACAGCAGCATAGTGCCCTAAAAGCCAGACCATTCATCCATTGGGCGTCTGCCAGTCATTGCTCTAGGCGGGAAAAGAGAGGGAGGGGGAGTGCTTTCAATAGAACCGCAGACTGCACAACTTTCTAAAAACAACTGTACATTTCCCAATGGGGCTCCAGGGGCTCTTTAACTGAAATTGTAGGCAGAGGGATCTAAGGGAATCGCTGCCATGCTGTAGGAAGAGAATGAAACTAGAATGACACTAGATCACAGACAGATTGTTCACTGTCTTTACCTGTCATACGACATCACAGCTCTACTTGTGAACATACTGGTCTGTACCACACCTACGGCACATGCATGAACACAGACATAGAGAGACAGACAGGCAGAGCGAGCGACAGACAGAGCGACAGACAGAGCGACACACAGAGCAACACACAGAGCGACCGACAGTACAACAGACAGACAGATAGAAATGATTTGAAATGTCTATTATTTTGGTTTACTGTTAATTTTTTGTTTATTACACTTTTATTTATCTATTTCACTTGCTTTGGTAATGTAAACATATGTTTCCCATGCCAATAAAGCCCCTTGAATTGGGAGAGAGAGAGGAGATAGAGAGGCAGAGAGGGAGAGAAACAACCTTGAGGCTTTCTCTGTAGCAAAGCAGCCAGTTGGAAAGAGTTGTGAGAGGGGTGATGAACACACACTCACACAAATACACTGACAGAGTGAGAGACATAGTCAGTCAGAAGTAGGGCAGCCGATCTCTCGGCTCAAAGGCCCAAAGCACTTTCCTCAATCATTACACAACAAACGGCAGTCCTATAATACAATGAGACTAAAGTTTACTTAACCCAGTCCTGATGAGGGAGATCATGAAAAAGAGAATAGGAGAGGGAGAGAGAAGAGGAGAAAAATAAAACACAAGCTATTTTTGTTTTACTATATACCCTTGACACACACACACACTCACTCACATGCGCACACACATGCACACAGGGCCCTTCCCAACCCTGAATAAAAGTTCAGCATAGAGGGCGTTTTGGCAGTGGCTGTGGTTGCCAGGGTGATGAGGAGGCCTGAGTACCACCCCTAGAAACCAGAAGAAAAGAGGGGGGAAGAAAACAAAGAGAGAAAGAAAGAGAAAACTGTTCTTATATTGAGTTCACAGTGTGATGTAGGCCAACAGATGGTTGGAAATTGAAAATGAGTCATTGTTTACCCTCTTGCAGCTAGCTCTGGCTGTTAGCATTAGCTGTTAGTAGTGTGTTAGCATTAGCATTTGCTGTTAGCATTCTGCTTTTGGCTCATCACAGAAAAATGTTGCAGGTGGTGTCGAAGAACATGAAAAGCTATGAGAGAGTCCTGTGGTTCAGTTAGGAGTTAGTTGACAAGAATAGTGTGAGATGCAGGCAGGCAATTACTTTCATGTCTCTCGCTGTGTGAGCCTTGGGCAATAGGCCAAGCAGAGGCTGAATGTATGACTTGGAGTCGTAACTCACACACTTAAGGGTCTATCAGAGTACCAAACTTGTAGGCAAACGACCAGCAGTGTTCTAGAATATTAGATTGTTGGCTTTCATACTTTTAGAATTCTCAGCGCAACTCAAGCAATTTCTCCAACTATCAACACATTCAAATGAATGGAGGACGTGTACCGGACAGAGATGGTGGTCTCAGAAGCATGTAGCTATGTCACAATGGGACGCTGGACTATCGCGGCTCAGTGTCTGTCGACTATGATTTACGCTTAAGGCTACCCACTTGCTCACACACGCACGTGTACTGTACACACATTGGCGCACACAGATAAAAGAACAAACACAGTCACGTGTACATGCACACACACCCCCCCTCACACACACAAACACACACTCTGATACTCCTTTCTGCCCAGCTCTAGTCCAGCCCAGCGCTGAGCCCATCTGACTCACAGAGCAGTGAGCTGAACTAAGAGACATGTTCTAGCTAAACCCATCGGGAACGTGAGGGCTGAGCGGGCTAGAGATAACATGGTGGTCAGGATGAGATAGATGTCTCTGTGGAAGTCTCAAGAGTCCTCTGGAACAAAATGGACGCCATGCATCACCCTCACAGTTCACGAGCTCCAAAAATGTAAAGCATTAGCAAAACCTTAGATGAAATGTGTTGTGAAAAATGGGAAGCACTGAATCCCACCTATACTGTTTTACCATAATAAACACATGCACACGCACGCATGCAAACACACACACACTAACTAATCTTTGCTAAGTAGTTCTGTATCTGATCTGTATCAATATCTTCATAATTGCTCCCCCCCTGAGGACCCTGTCCTCATCAGTGCCACCAGAGCAGTAGAGAGAAAACATGGCCTGAGGGCAGAGGGTAGTACAAACATGGCCTGAGGGCCGAGCGTAGTAAAAACATGGCCCGGGGGCCGAGGGTAGTACAAACATGGCCTGAGGGCCGACGGTAGTACAAAAATGGCCTGAGGGCCGACGGTAGTACAAACATGGCCTGAGGGCAGAGGGTAGTACAAACATGGCCTGAGGGCCGAGCATAGTAAAAACATGGCCTGAGGGCCGACGGTAGTACAAACATGGCCTGAGGGCCGACGGTAGTGAAAACATGGCCTCAGGGCCAAAGGTAGTGAAAACATGGCCTGAGGCCCGAGGGTAGTGAAAACATGGCCTGAGGCCCGAGGGTAGTAAAAACATGGCCTCAGGTAGTGAAAACATGGCCTGAGGCCCGAGGGTAGTACAAACATGGCCTGAGGGCCGACAGTAGTACAAACATGGCCTGAGGGCCAAGGGTAGTGAAAACATGGCCTCAGGTAGTAAAAACATGGCCTGAGGGCCGACGGTAGTAAAAACATGGCCTGAGGGCCAAGGGTAGTGAAAACATGGCCTCAGGGCCAAAGGTAGTGAAAACATGGCCTGAGGCCCGAGGGTAGTAAAAACATGGCCTCAGGTAGTAAAAACATGGCCTGAGGGCCAAGGGTAGTGAAAACATGGCCTCAGGGCCAAAGGTAGTGAAAACATGGCCTGAGGCCCGAGGGTAGTACAAACATGGCCTGAGGGCCGACAGTAGTACAAACATGGCCTGAGGGCCGAGGGTAGTATAAACATGGCCTGAGGGCCGACAGTAGTACAAACATGGCCTGAGGGCCAAGGGTAGTGAAAACATGGCCTCAGGTAGTAAAAACATGGCCCGAGGGCCAAGGGTAGTAAAACATGGCCTGAGGGCCAAGGGTAGTGAAAACATGGCCTGAGGCCCGAAAAAACATGGCCTCAGGTAGTGAAAACATGGCCTGAGGCCCGAGGGTAGTACAAACATGGCCTCAGGTAGTAAAAACATGGCCTCAGGGCCTCAGGTAGTAAAAACATGGCCTGAGGGCCAAGGGTAGTGAAAACATGGCCTCAGGGCCAAAGGTAGTGAAAACATGGCCTGAGGCCCGAGGGTAGTGAAAACATGGCCTCAGGTAGTGAAAACATGGCCTGAGGGCAGGTAGTGAAAACATGGCCTGGGGCAGAGGGTAGTAAAAACATGGCCTCAGGGCAGAGGGTAGTAAAAACATGGCCTCAGGTCCGAGGGTAGTAAAAATATGGCCTAGTAAAACATGGCCTCGAGGGCAGAGGGCCGAGGGTAAAAACATGGCCTCAGGGCCAGAGGGTAGTGGCCTCAGGGCCGAGGTAGTAAAAACATGGCCTGAGGGGCCGAGGGTAGTGAAACATGGCCTGAGGGCCAAGGGTAGTGAAAACATGGCCTCAAACATGGCCTGAGGGCCGAGGGTAGTAAAACATGGCCTGAGGGCCGACAGTAGTGAAAACATGGCCTGAGGGCCAAGGGTAGTGAAAACATGGCCTCAGGTAGGGTGAAATCATGGCCTGAGGGCCGCCTGACGGTAGTAAAACATGGCCTGAGGGCCGAACAAACATGGCCTGAGGGCCAAGGGTAGTGAAAACATGGCCTCAGGGCCGAGGTAGAAACATGGCCTGAGGGCCGAGGGTAGTGAAAACATGGCCTGAGGGTAGTAAAAACATGGCCTCAGGTAGTGAAAACATGGCCTGAGGAGGCCGACGGTAGTACAAACATGGCCTGAGGGCCAAGGGTAGTGAAAACATGGCCTCAGGGCCGAGGGTAGTGAAAACATGGCCTGAGGGCCGATGGTAGGTAAAAACATGGCCTGAGGGCCGAGTAGTAAAACATGGCCTCAGGTAGTGAAAACATGCCCTGAGGGTGGCCTGAGGTTCGTGAACACATGCCCGAGGGGCTGAGGGAGGGCTGAGTGCAGAGAGAGTTCTGTAGAGAGAACTTTTTGAAATAGAGTGAAACACGGGGGCACAACATGAACTTGTCCAAAGAGCACACAGGATTTTGTTTTCCATTGCAAGACATTTTCAAATCAAATCACATTTTATTTGTCACATGCTTCGTAAACAACAGGTGTTAGACATTTTGCTGATAGCACATTTACATACAGTGAGGGAAAAAAGTATTTGATCCCCTGCTGATTTTGTACGTTTGCCCACTGACAAAGAAATGATCCGTCTACAATTTTAATGGTAGGTTTATTTGAACAGTGAGAGACAGAATAACCACAAAAAAATCCAGAAAAACGCATGTCAAAAATGTTATAAATTGATTTGCATTTTAATGAGGGAAATAAGTATTTGACTCTGCAAAACATGACTTAGTACTTGGTGGCAAAACCCTGGTTGGCAATCACAGAGGTCAGACGTTTCTTGTAGTTGGCCACCAGGTTTTTAAACATCTCAGAAGGGATTTTGTCCCACTCCTCTTTGCAGATCTTCTCCAAGTCATTAAGATTTTGAGGATGACGTTTGGCAACTCGAACCTTTAGCTCCCTCCACAGATTTTCTATGGGATTAAGGTCTGGAGACTGACTAGGCCACTCCAGGACCTTAATGTGCTTCTTCTTGAGCCACTCCTTTGTTGCCTTGGCCGTGTGTTTTGGGTCATTGTCATGCTGGAATACCCATCCACGACCCATTTTCAATGCCCTGGCTGAGGGAAGGAGGTTCTCACCCAAGATTTGACAGTACATGGCCCCATCCATCGTCCCTTTGATGCGGTGAAGTTGTCCTGTCCCCTTAGCAGAAAAACACCCCCAAAGCATAATGTTTCCACCTCCATGTTTGACTGTGGGGATGGTGTTCTTGGGGTCATAGGCACCATTCCTCCTCCTCCAAACACGGCGAGTTGAGTTGATGCCAAAGAGCTCCATTTTGGTCTCATCTGACTACACTTTCACCCAGTTGTCCTCTGAATCATTCAGATGTTCATTGGCAAACTTCAGACGGGCATGTATATGTGCTTTCTTGAGCAGGGGGACCTTGCGGGGGCTGCAGGATTTCAGTCCTTCACGGCGTAGTGTGTTACCAATTGTTTTCTTGGTGACTATGGTCCCAGCTGCCTTGAGATCATTCACAAGAACCTCCCGTGTAGTTCCGGGCTGATTCCTCACCGTTCTCATGATCATTGCAACTCCACGAGGTAAGATCTTGCATGGAGCCCCAGGCTGAGGGAGATTGACAGTTATGTTGTGTTGTGTTATGTTGTTTCTTTCATTTGCAAAAAATCGCACCAACTGTTGTCACCTTCTCACCAAGCTGCTTGGCGATGGTCTTGTAGCCCATTCCAGCCTTGTGTAGTTCTACAATCTTGTCCCTGACATCCTTGGAGAGCTCTTTGGTCTTGGCCATGGTGGAGAGTTTGGAATCTGATTGATTGATTGCTTCTGTGGACAGGTGTCTTTTATACAGGTAACAAGCTGAGGTTAGGAGCACTCCCTTTAAGACACACCTGGGAGACATAATTTTTTTCTGATTGAGAGGGGGTGAAATACTTATTTTCCTCATTAAAATGCAAATACATTTATAACATTTTCGCCATGCACTGTTCAAATAAATCTACCATTAAAATTATAGACTGATCATTTCTTTGTCAGTGGGCAAACGTACAAAATCAGCAGGGGATCAAATACTTTTTTCCCTCACTGTAAGTATTCAGAACATTTACTCTGTACTTTATTGAAGCACCTTTGGCAGCGATTGTAGTCTCGAGTCTTCTTGGGTATGGCGCTACAAGCTCGGCACACCTGTATTTGGGGAGTTTCTTCCATTCTTCTCTGTACATCGGCAAGTAGTGGCAGGAAGCCTAGTGGTTAGATTGTTGGGCCAGTAACCAAAATGTTTCTAGTTTGAATCCCTGATCTGACAAAGTAAAAATCTGTTGTTCTGCCCCTGAACAAGGTGGTTAACCCACTGTTCTTAGGCCATCATTGTAAATAAGAATTTGTTCATAACTGACTTGCCTGGTTAAAAAAAAGCTAAAATGAAACTAAAAAGATCCTCTCAAGCTCTGTGAGGTTAGATTGGGAGCGTTGCTGCACAGCTATTTTCAGGTCTCTCCGAATATGTTTGATTGGGTTCAAGTCGGGACTCTGGCTGGGCACTCAAGAACATTCAGAGACTTGTTCCGGAGCCACTCCTGCGTTGTTTTGGCTGTGTGCATAGTGTTGCTGTCCTGTTGGAAGGTGAACCTTTGCCCCAGTCTGAGGTCCTGAGCGCTCTTGAGCAGGTTTTCATCAAGGATCTCTCTGTACTTTGCTCCGTTGATCTTTGCCTCAATCCTGACTGGTCTCCCAGGCCCTGCCACTGAAAAACATCCTGATAGTATGATGCTGCCACTACCATGCTTCACACCCCCCCTACTTCACGCACAATTGGCCCAGCGGCGGGGTTAGGGAGGGCTTGGCCGGTAGGGATATCCTTGACTCATCGCGCACCAGCGACTCCTGTGGCGGGCCGGGCGCAGTGCACGCTAACCAAGGTTGCCAGGTGCACGGTGTTTCCTCCGACACATTGGTGCAGCTGGCTTCCAGGTTGGATGTTGCTGTGTTAAGAAGCAGTGCGGCTTGATGGGTTGTGTATCGGAGGATGCATGACTTTCAACCTTCGTCTCTCCCGAGCACGTACTCTTCATTCTTCAAATTTATCAATCACAGTGAGTGGAGTTTTAAAAGCACAATACTGTTTTGATGATAAGTGTTTGATGTGATTTTAGATTGCATTTGCATTGATGTCAGAGTGGGTAGAGGAACAATGGAGTAGTCGAAAATACCCTCTCGCTAGGGGTGGAGGAGGCTTGAACACAGAGGTAGCTTGTTTCAATGTTTGTGAGGAGGGGCAGAGTTGCTCTCTTCTCCCACCACTACATCACATGATCTCCAGCCATGGAGATGGGAGGCAGGCCTTTGTAGAGCTCCACCTCTAGGTCAACACCCTCGCTGAGGGTGAGGGACGAGGTGTCCTGTTGGATAATCAACCTCAACTCCCTGTCCTCCTCTGAGAACATTACTTGTTGGTTATCACTGCATTGTCGGAACTAGAAGCACAAGCATTTCGCAACACTCGCATTAACATCTGCTAACCATGTGTATGTGACAAATAAAATTGGATTTGATTTGATTTGAGAACAGCTCCTCCAAGGCACTCCTTGTTTTGTACAATGGAGGGACTGTCTCCTCCATTTCCTCTGCTTCTCCTTCAGACTCCTCCTCCTGTTGCTGGTGCTCTGTCTGTCTGTCTGCTCCTGCTCCTCTAACAGTCCTGGTGTTGCTCCTGTCATATTGGCCTCAACAGTTGCCTTCCTCAGCCTGTCCCATGTGGCATCACTCACCGGACTCCCTTTAAATCTGGGGTCCATTGCTGTGGCCTCATGCAGGAAGGCTTGAATGTCCTCAACCTGATAGAGCTCAGAGAGGTTCTCCCACACCTTCTCTTTGATGGTTGCCACAAATGTTGTATCTTCATGCTTCACAGTGAAGTGCTCCTCCAGTTTGTGGAGGATGGGTATGATCTGTCCACAGGTGGCATTCTTTTCACACGATACACACAGTGTGGATGTATAGAGGATTCTCATGAACTGGACAAACTCCTCAGCCTTATGGAAGTCCTCGTCCTTCAGACGGTCCAGGTTGTCCTTGGTCATTGCTTTCGCAGTCGTTGGTCCAAGGCTGCTGCTTGGATGGCTGGATACTGCTCCATGAATCTCTCTGTCATTAGATAGAGTTCCATCTGGGATGAGTGAGTGTTGCGGAAGGAGTGGGTTGGTTCATTGTAGCTGCAACTTTAACAAAAAAGTTGCAAAATCTTAAAATGGGTAATTGAATTTATGAACTAAACTATCAGCTGGCTAATGGTTACTTTTGATCGTGAACCCATTTTCACATAATCTAGTGTGGGCTCTAGGCTGCTAGCATATATACCTAAAGTAGATCAGGCAACGAGAGATGAACTACGAGCTAGGCAGTCGAAAACTGTGCATTTCTCTCCCTGTACATGATGCACTTTCGATAGATGTTTGGACAGATTGCTCATGTTTCCACCCTGACAAGCAAAAGTATCGTTGCACTTCTGGCAATGAGCATTGTCAGCATCGACTCTGGTGAAGAGAAACCACGCTTTTGAACATCACACATTTAGAGCAGGGTGCTGTGTGTGCAGTAGATGTGAGAGAGCTCTCTTCTGGATTGGGAATAGCGAAAATGTATCATAGACGAATGTCTTAATCTTATTGCAAATTAGAAACGGTTGGTGAGATAAAAAGTGCAAGGAATTTAATTCCTGTAACATTAACGTTTATGAAGCAATAATAAATCATTTCTCCAGTACCGAAAGCAGAACCGATAACGTCGGAGCTTATCGATACTACGGTATTTCATAATTTAGCCCTGGTGCCCATTTAATACCGGGTTTCGGTACCCATCCCTAGTCGTTAGTGAGTTGGGTAATACCAATGCATGTCCAGAGTGCATAAAAGGAGATTACCGTGACTCAACCTTCCTTTGAAATGTTACTGCTGTAGAAACACACCTCCCCCTTAACCTTACCCGAAGCTGCTGTTCGGTCTTGATGATGCATGGAAAAGCCAGCTAGATGTACATAGAGGGTACAAAACTTTAGGAACACCTGCTCTTTCCGTGACATAGCCTGACCAGGTGAAAGCTATAATCCCTTATTGATGTCACTTCAATCAATGTAGAGGATTAAATAAGGATTTTTAAGCCTAGAGACATGGATTGTGTATGTGTGCCATTGAGAGGGGGAAATAAATGACAATTTCAGAAATTTCATTAGCGCACAAGGCGAGACCCAGATGCAGACACAGGAGGCATATGGTTAGAGTCTTTGTAGTATATTTATAATCCAAAAGGAGTAGGCAAGAGAATAGTCATGGACAGGCAAAAGGTCAAAACCAGATTCTGAGTCCAAGAGGTAAAGAGTGGCAGACAGGCTGGATGTCAGGAAAGGAAGAAGGGTCAGGCAGGCGGATATGGAGTCCAGAAACAACAGGCAAGGGTCAAAACTAGACTAGAAAAAGAGAATAGAAAACATGAGGACAGAGAGCTGGCACAGAGAGACAGGAAACACAGGAATAAATACACTGGGGAAAATAAGCGACACCTGGAGGAGGTGGAGACAATCACAAGAACAGGTGAAACAGATCAGGGTGTGACAGTACTCCCCCCTCTAGGGAAGCCACCAGGCTGACCGGGGTGTCGGTGGTGGAAAATCGGCGATGAGGGCCGGGTCCAGGATGTCTTTAGCAGGAACCCAGCACCTCTCTTCCGGACCATAACCCTCCCAGTAAACCAGGTACTGGAAACCCCTGCCCCGTGGTCGAACCCTCAGGAGAAGTCTCACCGTATACACCGGCTGGCCATCGATGACCTAGGGGGGAGGGATGGGCCTAGAAATGGAAAACAGAGGACTGTGAAAAAAGGGCTTAATCCTGGACACATGAAAAGTAGGGTGAACACGGAGGGTACGGGGCAACAGCAGGCGGACGAATGACTCTAGAAATGGGGAAAGGACCAATGAAACAGGGGGGAAGTTTATGGGATTCTCCCCGGAGGGGATAGCGAGTAGACAGAGTCCGGTGGCGGTCTGCTTGTCGATGATTGTCTTGAGAAGAGCCGCCCAAGCTCTTTTCCAGGTACACCATCAGCGACGGACGAACATCTGGGCTGAAGGTATGTTGACCTCCGCTTCTTGATCTGGGAAGAGCGGGGGCTGCTATCCGATGGAGCAGTCGAAGAGGGATAGTCCAGTAGCCGACCAGGGGTGAGTGTTCCTGGCATATTCCACCCAGACCAGTTGCTGACTTCAGGTGGTGGGGTTACTGGCAACAAGACATATCTTGATTAGCTCGCTCCGATTGGCCGTTGGACTGGGGATGAAACCCGGAGGACAGGCTGGGCGACGACACAATAACGTCCAGAATTGGGACGACAACTGAGGACCCGATCTGAGACAATGTCGACCGGGAGTCCATGGTTTCGGAAGACGTGCTGCACCATGAGCTGGGCTATCTCCTTGGCGGAAGGTCATTTAGGAAGAGGGATGAAATGGGCGGCCTTGGAGAACTTGTCAACCACCGTCAGGATGGTGATGTTGCCATCTGACGGAGGAAGTCCAGTAACAAACTCCAGGGAAATATGGGACCAGGGCGATGAGGAACAGGAAGTGGCTGAAGGAGACCAGACGGAGCTTGTCGCCGATTCAACATGTCCCTGAGCACATCGTTAACCAGAGCCTGGAGGACAGCAGGAGTGTTAGTGAGTCCAAACGGCATGACCAGGTACTCATCGTGTCCACATGCTGTATTGAAAGGAGTCTTCCACTCGTCTCCTTCACGCATCCGTACAAGGTGGTAGGCATTCCTTCGGTCCAGTTTAGAAAAGATAGTTGCCCCCTAGAGAGGTTTGAAAGCCGAGGAGAGGAGTGGTAGTGGTTACCACTGTTCTGAGCGTGATGTCATTGAGACCCCGGTAATCAATACATGGACACAGGGTCTTGTTCTTCTTTCCCACAAAGAACCCTGCGCCCGGCAGGAGAGGCCAAAGGGCGAATGCTTCCAGCCACCAGAGAGTTATCAATGTACTCCTCCATGGCCTGGGTCTCAAGACCAGACAGGGAATAAATCCGGCCTCGAGGCGGTGTGGTGCCCCGGAGGAGGTCAATTGCACAATCGTAAGGATGATGTAGAGGAAGGGAAGTAGCACGAGCCTTACTGAATAACTCCTGGAGGTCATGATACTCTGTGGGAATGGCAGAGAGATCGAGGCCGAACGTAACCCAGCAGGCAGACATTCTGGGGAAGGCTGCGCCGCCTTCAGGCAATGTGGATGACAGAACAGGCTCCAACCCAGGATTGAACCTGTGGTCCAGTCAATATTGGGATTGTGCAGCCAAGCAAATCCCAAAACCACAGGGATGTGAGGAGACTCAATGGGAAGCAGCTGTATTGCCTCACTGTGAATACCAGATATCCGCAGAGTCATGGGAACTGTGCTGTGTGTGACTCTGCCAATGGAACGGTCATCCAGTCTTCTGGCATCCATGGGAACGGAAAGGGGTGAGTGGGAATACCTAGTTCTGATACCAGGGTAGTGTCCATCAGTCCCAGAGTCAATGAGCACCCGAAAAGACTATGACTGCTCTCCCACAGCAGAATAACAGCAAAGGGGCATGGGTAATTGGAATTAGGGAATTCCCAGTCTTCACTGGAACTGAGAGGCATAGCACGAACCATGAAAAACAGCCCCAGATCATTATTCCTCCTCCACCAAACTTTACAGTCGGCTCTATGCATTCGGGCAGGTAGCATTCTCCTGGCATCTTGCAAACACAGCCACTTCAGAAGTCACTGAGCTCTTCAGTAAGGCCATTCTACTGCCAATGTTTGTCTATGGAGATTGCATGGCTCTGTGCTTGATTTTTATACACCTGTCAGCAACAAAATAGCCAAATCCACAAATTTCAACCTCCAACACATACTTTTGTATATATATTCTATGTTCGGTAATAGAACGGAGGGTAAAGGCTGTTTATTTAATCGCCAACGTAGTCAAGTCAGAGAGCCTGCTCGTTTGCCCCTCTTGCGCCATCTCTTCCTCTCGAGTCCCGGGGATTAGGGCCTGGTCCGGAATGAGCAGTACATTCACAGCTGTCGACTTGTTGAAGTAGAAATCTTAATCCAAATCGAGGTTAGTGATCGTTGTTCTGTTGTCGAGAAACTGTGTTCGGTCATGGGAAATTACGGCGGAAATGTACAAAGAAAGTTCAGATCAGTGTAAAAAACACACAAAATTGGTCAGGCGACAGATGGCTGCTATCCACCTCAGCGCCATCTTCTTGTTTGCTAGGACGTGCCCTACTGAACATGACCCAGGGCTATCTGGAAGGATGTTTGGGGCAGGTAGGGGCTATAGTCTCTCAAGGGAATTGATATGGGTGGAGGTGGGAGTGGGGTCTGTAGATAGGGCATTTCCAACCAGGACCAGGTAATGACAGGTCTGGGATAGCCAGAGGCTCGTGACTGGTAAAGAGAGAGAGAAGAGGGACTGGGGTACTGGACAGGAAACAGGCCAAGCCTGGGGGTAGCTGTGGCACACACACTACTCTCTTGTCCCAGATAAGAGAAAGTCTGGTAATACACAATCCAAAACACAATCCATGTGTTAAAAGACCTGCTGTCATCTCTTCATCCATCAACCCCACTGGTAGCGAGCAAGGGAATACCAAGAGCAAATGACAGAATGGAGGAGAGGAGAGACAAACGAACAAGACAGAAGGAGATTAAGCAGAAATCTCCAGCATGACAGAGAGAGAGAGAGAAAGACAAAGAGAGAGAGTGAGGCGAAAAAAGCTAAGCCAAAGTGGAGATATAGAACAATGGTCTCATTGTGTCTCAGTGGTTTCTAATGTGAGATGGAGGGAGTTAAATATCATCTACCTCCTGAGAACGCAAGGTCTCTGTGTCCACCCCTAAAGAATTTCTGGAAAATGAGCCTTAATAACTCCCACACTGAGAAGGCTGATGAGAAAACCTTATCACATAATGTTACAATAAATTGACAATTTATCGACAATGTGCATTAATATTAATTTGAAAACTCCTTAACACAAATTAAGCCTAATCTTGGAAACTGCCAGTAATGTCCTCATTTGATGTGAGCATATCATCAATTCCACAACATAAGATAATTTGTCAGTCTTTAGTAAACTAGCAGCATGAGATAGTATTGGAGTCTTTGGCAAGGTTAGCAGCTAAATGTAAGTAGTGGGCCTTATAGACCCTCTGATTATCACAAGGTGAGTGAGTCAAAACAGGCTGATGATAACATCTGGATTTCCAACCGCTCAAATTAAGGAACTGTTCAAACCGTAACCAAGGGCTTCAACAAGCACCGTTCAGTCACAGCTCAGTTCCCACACTCAGACCTAGCTTGGGGCTTCCTGCTTTTCTAATCCAGTAGAGATATTTAGGCCACTATGCTACAGTACATCTGCCATTCAGTTACATTTACACAACAATCACACAATGCCCCCTTTTATTTACACAATACACCACCCCTCCAAAGCACCCCCCCCCCCCCCCCCCCACACACACACACACACACACACACACACAAACATTGATTTAGTAGCCCTATAACCTAGTTCATACATTGTTTTAATGTTTAAATAACAATGGAGTCTATATTCATACAATCATCAATTAAAAATCCAATATCAAATCAAACTTCAATTAAAACTTTACTTTATAAGTGCATTTAAAATAGCAACACTTAAAACAATAAAATAAAATAAATCATGAAGGGCAATAAAAGAAAGAAAATCTTATCAAAGAAAATACAACATTAAAGGCTAGGAAGGCTGGTTGAGCAATATGGATAAATAAAAAAATATGCCGAAATCGCTCTGACATTTCCTGGCTGCTAAAATTCCAATAGTTTGGCAAATTTGAGTTTATGTGACAAAACAAGCAAGACACTCATTGTGTCATCTAAACCGTTGTGAAATATCTTTTCAATAATTAATCATTAAGAACTGGAAGAATAGAAAGGGCGCACATAGAACATCTTCTTAGACTTGCTTTCGAAGAGAATACAATATCTATCATTCCCATTTGTATGTGAATTTGGTCGGGTCATCCAAAACGTTGGGTGAACGACCACTGTATATAACCTCATTATTGTTGTATTATTGTGTCCCTTTTTTATAATTTTTTACTTTAGTTTATTTGGTAAATATTTTCTCTACTTGTACTGCACTGTTGGTTACGGGATTGTAAAGTAGGCATTTCACATTAAGGTCTTGTTGTTTTCGGCGCATGTGACAAATAAAGTTTTTTGATTTGAAAAGTGACATATTGCAGCTCTAAGCGGTGCTTCTCCCATAGACCTAATGCGATAGCAGCTGGGTCGGTTCTTGTATATGAACCAGAAAAAAATTTGCCAGTGCAATGTCTTGCTTCCTCTTCCATTACTGCTGAAGCGACGCACTTATATCACAGAGTTTCTGTTTTGATGGGACAGGAAGTGTAGTTTCATGAAAGACGGCAGAAACTCATCAGCCAATCAAATGTATGGAAATAGAAGGGAGACTTTTATTTAACCTTTATTTTGACAGGCAGTCAATGCTGAGACCATCTTTTCCAGATGAACCCTGTATAGCACCACAATACACATCAAAATACAATAAACATATTAAACTACACATTCATATACACAATAAAATACACCTTATTATACACAACAATACACAAAAAGCAAAACACAATCATAAAAACAGACACATTCTTATGTAAAAATGTCCCCTAACAAATGTCTGAAATGACCTAGAGGCACCAATTCTTCCTATTTGAAAGTATATTTACAGTAGACCCACTGGAGGCTCCTCAGAGGAAGAGGGGGAGGACCATCCTCCTCAGTGAATTTCATATAAATAAAAATAGTGAAACATTAAAAAAGTTATCCTTTTTAGATAAAACTATACTAAATATATTCACGTCACCAAATAATTGATTAATACACTGTTTTGCAATGAAGGTCTACAGTAGCCTCAGCAGCACTCTGTAGGGTAGCACCATGGTGTAGCCGGAGAACAGATAGTTACCGTGGTCCTCTGGGTATATTGACATCAATACAAAACCTAGGAGGCTCATGGTTATCCCCCCCTCCTTACACAGTAATTATGACAACTTCCAGAGCACCTTCTCCAACCTATCAGAGCTTCAAAAATGAAGGAGAAGCAAGAAAGAGAGAGAGAGAGAGAGAGATTTTGTTGTATTTTCTTTCAGTTAGCTAGAAAATGCAGCTTGCTAGTTTAGCCTACTCAAACACCCGGCAAAAACAGTGTAACGGTTCTCTTGGTGTGATGAAGGAGAGTCGGACCAAACTGCAGCGTGTAGATTGCGATCCATGTTTAATAAACAACGTAAACACAAAAACTACAAAACAGAGAACGTAAATAACAAAACCAAAACAGCCTATACTTGTGTCAACTAACATAGCGACAGGAACAAAGACACTAAGGACAATCACCCACAAAACAACCAAAGAATATGGCTGCCTAAATATGGTTCCCAATCAGAGACAACGATAAACACCTGACTCTGATTGAGAACCACTCCAGACAGCCATAGACTCTGCTAGATCACCCCACTAGCTACAATATACCAAAACCCCAAGACAAAACACACCACAATACAAAAACCCCATGCCACACCCTGGCCTGACCCAATACAGAAAGATAAACACAAAATACTTCGACCAGGGTGTGACAGAACCCCCCCCAAGGTGCGGACTCCCGAACGCACTTCAAAACAATAGGGAGGGTCCGGGTGGGCGTCTGTCCATGGTGGTGGCTCCGGCGCGGGACGTGGACCCCACTCAGTCAATGTCTTAGTCCCCTCTCTTCGCGTCCCTGGATAGTCCACCCTCGCCGCCGACCATGGCCTAGTAGTCCTCACCCAGAACCCCACTGGACTGAGGAGCAGATCGGGACTGAAGGACAGCTCGGGACTGAGGCAGCTCGGGACTGAGGGGAAGCTTGGGAGTGAGAGAAAGCTCAGGAGTGAGCGGAAGCTCAGGAGTGAGAGGAAGCTCAGGAGTGAGAGGAAGCTCAGGCAGGTTGATGGATCTACCAGATCCTGGCTGGCTGGTGGTTCCGGCAGATCCTGTCTGACTGGCAGATCCTGGCTGACTGGCAGATCTGGCGGATCCTGGCTGACTGGCGGATCCTGGCTGACTGGATCTGGAAGAGTCTGGTTGACTGGCAGATCTGGAAGTTCTGGCAGATCTGGAAGAGTCTGGTTGACTGGCAGATCTGGAAGAGTCTGGGCAGACTGGCAGATCTGGAAGAGTCTGGCTGACTGGCGGATCCTGGCAGACTGAAAGATCTGGCTGCTCCATGCTGACTGGCGGCTCTGACTGCTCCACGCTGACTGGCGGCTCTGGCTGCTCCATGTAGGCTGGGACAGCTCTGGCGGCCCGTGCAGACTGGCGGCTCCGTGCAGACTGGCAGCTCTTGCAGACTGGCAGCTCTTGCAGACTGACAGCTCTGGCTGCTCCTCCATGCAGGCTGACAGCTCTTGCAGACTGACAGCTCCTTGCAGACTGGCAGCTCCTTGCAGACTGGCAGCTCCTTTGCAGACTGACAGCCCTTGCAGACTGACAGCTCTTGCTGCTTCATGCAGGCTGATTAGCTCCATGCAGGCTGGCAGCACCCTGGTTATGAAATTAAGGTTTGGCTTGGATTTTTTTTTTTCGCCTGGTGTGTTGTGTACGATGTGTTGTGCACTGAAGTCCACAAGCAAAGGGAAAAAGTGAGAGCAGGAGAGCATTTAGATGTGAGAAGGAATTATCGCTACATCGATCAAAGTGATCAAGCTGTTTGTATGTGGCTGCTATGAAAGTGAACTGTGTTAGCGTGTGATCAGGGGTGTATTCATTCCACCGATTCTGCAGGGACATTTTTAAAGGCTGATTTACCTAACTCTCTAGACACCAAAGGAGTCTCCCGAGTTAACCAACCCTGTGAACGGGTTTGATAGTGATTGAAAGGTAAATAATCCGATCAAACGAAGAAAACCAGAAGTGAGGACGTGACGGTTGAAAATGACCAATCAAATGAATGCGATTTGAAAACTCCACCATACCACTTCCCTTTCAAAGGCACGTCAATTCATGAGACTCTGCAACAAGGTAAGAAGCAGACCTATTTTTTGTAAACAAAACAATTTAGCTAGGTGGCTAGCTAGCTATCGCTGTAGGAGATGTAAGGTTAGCAGAGGTAGCTAGCTAGCTAACATCAGTTAGCTGTATATAAGTGCGCTCAGAAAGTATTCCCACACCCAATCTACTCACACGCGCACACACTCACATACAGACTCATACAGTGGGGCAAAAGTATTTAGTCAGCCACCAATTGCGCAAGTTCTCCCACTTAAAAAGATGAGAGGCCTGTAATTCCCATCATAGGTACACTTCAACTACTTATTTTCCACCATATTTTGCAAATAAATTCATTAAAAATCCTACAATGTGATTTTCTGTTTTTTTTTCTAATTTTGTCTGTCATAGTTGAAGTGTACCTATGATGAAAATGACAGGCCTCTCTCATCTTTTTAAGTGGGAGAACTTGCACAATTGGTGGCTGACTAAATACTTTTTGCCCCACTGTATATACAGAGGGGTACCGATACAGAGTCAATGTGTGGGGCCACTGGTTAGTTGAGGTAGTATGTACAGTTGAAGTCGAAAGTTTACATAAACCTTAGCCAACTACATTTAAACTAAGTTTTTCACAATTCCTGACATTTAATCCTAGTAAAATTTCGCTGTCTTAGGTCAGTTAGGATAAACACTTTTTTTTAAGAATGTTAAATGTCAGAATAATAGTAGAGAGAATGATTTTTTTCAGATTTTATTTAATCTCATTCCCAGTGGGTCAGAAGTTTACATACACTCAATTTGTATTTGGTAGCATTGTCTTTAAATTGTTTAACTTGGGTCAAACGTTTCGGGTAGCCTTCCACAAGCATCCCACAATAAGTTGGGTGAATTTTGGCCCATTCCTCCTTACAGAGCTGGTGTAACTGAGTCAGGTTTGTAGGTCTCCTTGCTCGCACACGCTTTTTCAGTTTTGCCAACACATTTTCTATAAGATTGAGGTCAGGGCTTTGTGATGGCCACTCCAATACCTTGACCTTGTTGTCCTTAAACCATTTTGCCCACAACTTGGAAGTATACTTAGGAGTCATTGGGTCCATTTGGAAGACCCATTTTTCAAGCTTCAACTTCAACTGATGTCTTGAGATGTTGCTTCAATATATCCACCTAATTTTCCTTTTCCTTTTCCTTGATGCCATCTATTTTGTAGTGCACCAGACCCTCCTGCAGCAAAACACACAACATGATATTTCCACCCCAGGCTTCACGGTTAAGAGCTGCTTCCTGTGCTTGGCCCCTCCCTATATTGAACATAATAAACGGCTCTCTATCCACTGGATGTATGCCAAACTCACTAAAAGTGGCAATGTAAAGCCTCTCTTGAAAAAGCCAAACCTTCGGCCCAGAAATATAAAAAACTATCGGCCTATATGAATCTTCCATTTCCTCTCAAACATAACAATGGTCATTATGCTCAAACAGTTCTATTTCTGTTTCATCAGACCAGAGGACATTTCTCCGAAAAGTACAATCTTCGTCCCCATGTGCAGTTGCAAACCGTAGTCTAGCTTTTTCTTATGGTTTTGCAGCAGTGGCTTCTTCCTTGCTGAGCGGCCTTTCAGGTTATGTCGATATAGGACTTGTTTTACTGTGGATAAGGATACTTTTGTACCCATTTCTTCCAGAATCTTCACAAGGTCCTTTGCTGTTGTTCTGAGATTGATTTGCACTTTTTGCACAAAAGTACGTTCATCTCTAGGAGACAGAACATGTCTCCTTCCTGAATGGTATGACAGCTGCGTGGTTCCATGGTGTTTACACTTGCGTACTATTGTTTGTACCGATGAACGGGGTACTTTCAGGCATTTGGAAATTGCTCCCAAGGATGAACCAGACTTGTGGTGTTTTTCTGAGGTCTTGGCTGATTTATTTTTATTTTCCCATGATGTCAAGCAAAGAGGCACTGAGTTTGAAGGTAGGCTTTGAAATACATCCACAGGTACACCTCCAATTGACTCAAATGAGGTAAATTAGCCTATTAGAAGCTTCTCAAGTCATGACATCATTTCTGGAATTTTCCAAGCTATTTAAAGGCACAGTCAACTTAGTGTATGTAAACTTATGACCCACTGGAATTGTGATACAGTGAATTATAAGTTAAATAATCTGTCTGTAAACAATTGTTGGTAAAATTACTTGTGTCATGCACAAAGTAGATGTCCTAACCGACTTGCCAAAACTTGTTAACAAGAAATTTGTGGAGTGGATGAAAACCGAGTTTTAATGACTCCAACCTAAGTGTATGTAAACTTCCGACTTCAGCTGTACATGTAGGTAGAGTTATTAAAGTGACCATGCATAGATAACAACAGAGAGTACAAGTGGTGTAAAGGAGGGAGCGGGGGCAATGCAAATAGTCTGGGTAGCCATTTGACTAGATGTTCAGGAGGCTTGGGGGTAGAAGCTGTTTAGAAGCATCTTTGACCTAGACTTGGCGCTCCGGTACCGCTTACCGTGCGGGTGCAGAGAGAACAGTCTATGACTTGGGTGGCTGGGGTCTTTGACAATTTTAGGGCCTTCATCTGACACCGCCTGGTAAAGAGATCCTGGATGGTAGGAAGCTTGGCCCAGTGATGTACTGGGCTGGTCGCACTACCCTCTGTAGTGCCTTGCAGTTGGTGGTCGAGCAGTTGCCATACAAGACAGTGATGCAACCAGCTCTCGAACCTTTTGAGGATCTGAAGACCCATGCCAAATCTTTTAAGTCTCCTGAGGGGGAATACAGTTTGTGGTGCCCTCTTCACGACTGTCTTGGTGTGCTGGGACCATGTTAGTTTGTTGGTGATGTGGACACCAAGGAACTTGAATCCCTCAATATGCTCCACAAAGCCCCGTCAATGAGAATGGGGGCGTGCTCAGTCCTCTCTTTAGTCCACAATCATCCCCTTTGTCTTGATCACGTTGAGGGAGAGGTTGTTGTCCTGGCACCACACAGGAAGGTCTCTGACCTCCCTATAGGCTATCTCGTCTTTGTTGGTGATCAGGCCTACGACTGTTGTGTCATCAGCAAACTTAATGACGATGTTGGTGTCGTGCCTGGCCGTGCAGTCATAAGTGAACAGTTCTTGTTCTTAAATTATATTGTAAATTGGAATGGTAGAGTTATGTCCTTCATGGAGTTATCAGAATTGTATGGGAAGGTCTGCTCAATCCAAAAGTACAACCAATTGATTACAGCGTTACCCCAAAAATGGAGGAGGCTGGTGGCAGCGTGAGGAGGTAGGGAACTGGTGTCTGCCCAATATAAAGTATCAAAACTGGCAGAGGTGTCACGTTCTGACCTTTATTTCCTTTGTTTTGTCATTATTTAGTATGGTCAGGGCGTGAGTTGGGTGGGCAGTCTATGTTTGTTTTTCCATGATTTGGGTATTTCTATGTTTCGGCCTAGTACTGGTTCTCAATCAGTAATTATCGTGGTGTCTCCTGATTGAAATCCATGCCCGTGCTCTAAGTTTCACTATTTGTATTGGTGATTATTCCTGTCTCTATGTTTGCACCCCAGATAGGGGCTGTTTTAGTTTCCGTTTATTATTTTGCCAGTGTTCATGTTACTCTGTTTTGAAACATGGAATCAATATAACAACTCCGTTTTAATTATCTCTGCTACCCACCGGAAAACCTGACAAGAGGAATAAAAATAGCATAAATTGGAAGGTATATCAGTAACATTTGAGGACTAGGATGTTGACAACTGTGCTATGCAGATTGCAAAAGAAGTTACAGGGAAGAATTTTGATGTACCGATTCCATGGTACAGGGTTTGTGAGATTGAAGACTTGCGTGCTTTTCAGCAAAAATTATGTAGAATTCTTGCCACCAACAAAACTTTGAATATTTGGGGCACAAATCATCAAAGCTCTGCAGATTTTGTTGTAAGGATACAGAATAATAGAACATTGTTTTCAATTATTGCCCTCAGGTAGCCGGTTTCTGGTCTCAGGTTCAGGAATGGCAAAAAAGCCCTAACCTTGATCTAAAATTGACCCTAGAAATGGTACCTTTAGAGATCTGGAGAGACTGAGTCATCAATTACTAAAAATACTAATACTCTTAGTAAAAGTATTTATCTTCAACCATAATCTGTCAATTCTATTAGATTAGATTGAAATCGTACGTTAAAACATCACAGCATAGTTGAAAGATATATTTCGTAGAAATCAAAAGTAGGAAATACAGAGACAGGGGTGGGATGGGCTGAGGGAAGTCGAGGGTTGGGATGGGCTGAGGAAGTCGAGGGTTGGGATGGGCTGAGGGAAGTCGGCTGAGGGTTGGGATGGGCTGAGGGAAGTCGAGGGCTGGGATGGGCTGAGGGAAGTCGAGGGGTTGGGATGGGCTGAGGAAGTCGAGGGTTGGGATGGGCTGAGGAAGTCGAGGGTTGGGATGGGCTGAGGGAAGCTCGAGGGTTGGATGGGCTGAGGGAAGTCGGGGGTTGGATGGGTAAAGAGAAGTAGGTTGGGGATGGGCTGAGGGAAGTCGAGGGTGGGATGGGATTTAGAGATGAGGGAAGTCGAGGTTGGGATGGGCTGAGGGAAGTCGAGGGGTTGGACGGGCTGAGGGAAGTCGAGGGTTGGGATGGGCTGAGGGAGTCGAGGGGTGGGATGGGCTGAGGAAGTCGAGGGTGGGGATGGGCTGAGGAAGCCGAGGGTTGGGATGGGCTGAGGGAAGTCGAGGGTGGGGATGGGCTGAGGGAAGTCGAGGGTTGGGATGGGCTGAGGGTGAGGGAAGTCGAGGGGTGGGATGGGCTGAGGGAAGTCGAGGGGTGGGATGGGCTGAGGGAAGCCGAGGGTTGGGATGGGCTGAGGGAAGTCGAGGGATGGCTGGGGAAGTGGGTGGGATGGGCTGAGGAAGTCGAGGGTTGGGATGGGCTGAGGAAGTCGAGGGTTGGGATGGGCTGAGGGAAGTCGAGGGGGGTTGGGATGGGCTGAGGGAAGTCGAGGGTTGGATGGGCTGAGGAAGTCGAGGGTTGGGATGGGCTGAGGGAAGTCGAGGGTTGGGATGGGCTGGAGGTTGAAGTCGAGGGTTGGGATGGGCTGAGGGAAGTCGAGGGTTGGGATGTGGCTGAGGAAGTCGAGGGTTAGGATGGGCTGAGGGAAGTCGGGAGGTTGGGATGGGCTGAGGGAAGTCGAGGGGTGGGATGGGCTGAGGAAATCGAGGGTTGGGATGGGCTGAGGGAAGTCGAGGGTTGGGATGGGCTGAGGGAAGAATCGAGGGTTGGGATGGGCTGAGGGAAGTCAGGTTGGATGGCTGAGGGAAGTCGAGGTTAGGATGGCTGAGGGAAGTCGAGGTTGGGATTGGGCTGAGGAAGTCGAGGTTGGGATGGGCTGAGGAAGTCGAGGAGTTAAGGATGGGCTGAGGGAAGTCGAGGGTGGATGGGCTGAGGGAAGTCGAGATGGGTGGATGGGATAAATATGAGGGAAGTCGAGGGTTGGGATGGGCTGAGGGAAGTCGAGGGTTGGGATGGGCTGAGGAAGTCGAGGGTTGGGATGTATTGAGGGAAGTCGAGGGTTGAAGTGGGCTGAGGGGAAGTCGAGGGTTGGGATGGCTGAGGGAAGTCGAGGGTGAATGGGCTGAGGGAAGTCGAGGGTTGGATGGCCTGAGGGAAGTCGAGGTTGGGATGGGCTGAGGGAAGTCGCAGGGTTGACAGCTGAGGAAGTCGCAGGGTTGGGATGGATGAGGGAAGTCGAGGGTTGGGATGGGCTGAGGGGAAGTCGAGGGGTGGGATGGGCTGAGGAAGTCGAGGGGTGGGGATAAGGCTGAGGGAAGGATGACTGGGGCCGAGGGTGGATGGCTGAGGGAAGTCGAGGGTTGGGATGGGAGGGAAGTCTTGGGAGGATGAAAGTCGAGGGGTGGGATGGGCTGAGGGAAGTGAGGGTTGGGATGGGCTGAGGGAAGTGGGGTGGGATGGGCTGAGGGTCGAGGGTTGGAGATGGGCTGAGGGAAGTCGAGGAAGTCGAGCTGAGGGAAGTGAGGGGTGGGATGGGCTGAGGGGATAGTCGAGGTTGGGATGGGCTGAGGAAGTCGAGGGTTGGGATGGCTGCTGAAGGGAAGTCGAAGTGGGTTAGGATGGGCTGAGGGAAGTCGACTGAGGAAGTCGAGGGTTGGGATGGGCTGAGGGAAGTCTGAGGGCTGGGATGGGCTGAGGGAAGTCGAGGGCTGGATGGGCTGAGGGAAGTCGAGGGTTGGGATGGGCTGAGGGAAGTCGAGGGCTGGGATGGGCTGAGGGAAGTCGAGGGTTGGGATGGGCTGGAGGAAGTCGAGGGTTGGGATGGGCTGAGGGAAGTCGAGGGTTGGGATGGGCTGAGGGAAGTCGAGGGTGGGATGGGCTGAGGGAAGTCGAGGGTTGGGATGGGCTGAGGAAGTCGAGGGTGGGATGGCTGAGGAAGTCGAGGGTTGGGATGGGCTGAGGAAGTCGAGGGTGGGATGGGCTGAGGAAGTCGAGGGTTGGGATGGGCTGAGGGGTTGTGAGGGGTTGGGATGGGCTGAGGAAGTGAGGGTTGGGATGGCTGAGGAAGTCGAGGTTGGATGGGCTGAGGGAAGGATTGGGATGGGCTGAGGGAAGTCGAGGGGTTGGGATGGGCTGAGGGAAGTCGAGGTTGGGATGGGCTGAGGGAAGTCGAGGGTTGGGATGGGCTGAGGAAGTCGAGGGGTGGGATGGGCTGAGGAAGTCGCAGGGTTGGGATGGGCTGAGGGAAGTCGAGGGGTGGGATGGCTGAGGAAGTCGAGGGGTTGGGATGGGCTGAGGGAAGTCGAGGTTGGGATGGGCTGAGGGAAGTCGAGGGGTGGGATGGGCTGAGGAAGTCGAGGTTGGGATGGGCTGAGGGAAGTCGAGGGTTGGGATGGGCTGAGGGAAGTCGAGGGGTTGGGATGGGCTGAGGAAGTCGAGGTGGGATGGGCTGAGGGGAAGTCGAGGGGATTGGGCTGAGGAAGTCGAGGGTGGGATGGGCTGAGGAAGTCGAGGGTTGGGATGGGCTGAGGGAAGTCGAGGTTGGGATGGGCTGAGGGAAGTCGAGGGTTGGGATGGGCTGAGGGAAGTCGAGGGTTGGGATGGCTGAGGGAAGTCGAGAGGTGGGATGGGCTGAGGAAGTCGAGGGGTGGGATGGGCTGAGGGAAGTCGAGGGTGGGATGGGCTGAGGGAAGTCGAGGGCTAAACTGATGGGGGCTGGGAGGAAGTCGAGGGTTGGGATGGGCTGAGGGAAGTCGAGGTTGGGATGGGCTGAGGAAGTCGGGGTTGGGATGGGCTGAAAGTCGAGGGTTGGGATGGGCTGAGGAAGTCGAGGGTTGGGATGGGCTGAGGAAGTCGAGGGTTGGGATGGGCTGAGGGAAGTCGAGGGTTGGGATGGGCTGAGGGAAGTCGCAGGGGTGGGATGGGCTGAGGGAAGTCGAGGGTTGGGATGGGCTGAGGGAAGTCGAGGTTGGGATGGGCTGAGGGAAGATCGAGGGGTTGGGATGGGCTGAGGGAGAGTCGAGGGGTTGGGCTGAGGGAAGTCGAGGGTTGGGATAGGCTGGGAAGTCTGGGATGGGCTGAGGAGTCGAGGGTTGGGATGGGCTGAGGGAAGTCGAGGGGTTGGGATGGGCTGAGCTGAGGGAAGTCGAGGGTTGGGATGGGCTGAGGGAAGTCGAGGGGTGGGATGGGCTGAGGAAGTCGCAGGGTGGGATGGGCTGGTCAGGGTTGGGATGGGCTGAGGAAGTCGAGGGTTGGGATGGGCTGAGGAAGTCGAGGTGGGATGGGCTGAGGGAAGTCGGGGTTGGGATGGGCTGAGGGAAGTCGAGGGTGGGATGGGCTGAGGGAAGTCGAGGGGTGGGATGGGCTGAGGAAGTCGAGGATGGGCTGAGGGAAGTCGGGATGGGCTGAGGAAGTGGTTGGGATGGGCTAGGGAAGTCGCAGGGTTGATGGGCTGAGGGGAAACACGAGGTTGGGATGGGCTGAGGAAGTCGAGGGGTTGGATGAGGGAAGCCGAGGGTTGGGATGGGCTGAGGGAAGTCGAGGGTTGGGATGGGCTGAGGGAAGCCCGAGGTTGGGATGTGGAACTGGAGACAAGTGGGAGTGGAGTTGCTGTGCGGAAGATAGAATGATGGTCAAAGATAAGAGTCAAAAATAAAGTCAAAATAAAACATAATAAAAAAGTATGTTTGAATGACACTAAGTGGCAGTGTTTTTACAGCTAATGCCGGTTTGCCTGAGGCTGATGCCATGCAGGTGTTTGTACACATGCATATACACACACTCTCATTCAAATAAACACATACAAGAACACACACATACATGTACTAGTGCCAGAGATGCACACAAACATATACAGTTGGTATCGCTGTTCTGTTCTTAGTTGTCCTTGATGTTTGCTGTTTCTTCTGTCTTTCCTTTTTTTCTCTTTGGTTCATTCTGTTGGTTGTCGGTGCATTGGGGAGTTGTGGGGGTGGGGGGAATGGAATTCATTGTAGTTTTTATTTTCATTTTCTTCTTCTTGGGGGACTGTGAGGGTCTCGAATGGTTGAGGGCAGCTATTGGGGAACTGTGGGTGGATCTTGGAAAGTTCGGGTTCACGTCATCTTGTGTTCCTTTTATTTATTTTTTATGTACTTTAGTTTATGTAGTAAATCTTTTCTTAACTATATTTATTGAACTGCATTGTTGGTTAAGGGCGTGGTGTGGTTTCTCTGTCCTGATCATGTTGAGGGAGCTCGCATAGACGTTCCTGGTCTGCTGCACAGAAATATAGGAAAGCGTTTTTTTAGCATCCATTGCAAATGATAATATATTAAAACTATAGTTCCTTACAGTAAGCTATTTGAAAACACTGCATTGGCCTATAGGCTATGAGTTCCAAGCGCTCATTTCTTTTGCCTCCAATGGATCACAGTGTATCGATGTGTCCATATGGCAGAGGCTGGTGATCTCGCATTAGTTGACTTTCAACTTTTACATGTTTAGCTTTTTAATTCAGATTATTATGATTAACCACGTGACAATTATTTTGAGAAACAAAAACATTATAATATGAAATAAAACATTCAGGTTTCAAACAATGAAGTATGTTTTCAAAATGCATACTGCCTCCAGCTCACATTGTACAGTAGTGGGTGACACGCTGATAGCCTGTTGACTGCACTTGAATTGTTAATGGGAGGTGCACACCAATTACCAGTTGAGAAATAGAAATAGCTCTTTTTTAATCATGCACCAAAACTGTTAACACGCGATTGCATTTGGAATTGTTCCACAAAAAGCTCATGTTTTACTTCAACCAGCGTAGGAGCTGCAAAGACAAATCCGAATGCTAATTGCCCCCCAAAAGGTGAAAACTGAGCTGCACAGACTAACCTCCTGCCAAATATATGCCCACATTAGAGATACATATTTCTCACAGATCACACAGGCCCACAAAGAATTAGAAAAACAAATCAAGCATTGATCAACTCCCATATCTGTTAGGAGAAATACAGTGTGCAGTCTCAGCAGCAAGATCTGTGGCCTTTACCATGACAAAAGGGCAACCAGTGCAGCATAAACAACATGGTAAATACCACCAATATGTATCTGTTTATTTATCTCTCCCTACTATTCGTACTACAACTATTTGCACATTGCTAAAACACTGTGCATAGTTGAAACGGTTTCTTAAGGATAAAGACTTTGTGAGTAAAATGTTTATCACTAATTTCAACATCTTTTGTTGATGTTGTTTTGTCTTCTCACTTTTGTTTATTGTTAATTTCACTTGCTCTGGCAAAGTAAACATGTTTCCCATGCCTTAAAAGCCCCATTGAATTGAAAATATAAATAAAATGAGAGTGAGATACAGAGAGCGACAGAGAGACAGAACTACAGAGAGACAGAACTACAGAGAGACAGAACAGAGAGACAGAACTACAGAGAGAGACAGAGATAGATACAGAGAGACAGAACTACAGAGAGAGACAGAACTACAGAGAGAGACAGAGATAGATACAGAGATACAGATACAGAGAGACAGAACTACAGAGAGACAGAACTACAGAGAGAGACAGAGATAGATACAGAGAGACAGAACTACAGAGAGAGACAGAACTACAGAGAGACAGAGATAGATACAGAGAGACAGAACTACAGAGAGACAGAGATAGATACAGAGAGACAGAACTACAGAGAGAGACAGAGATAGATACAGAGAGACCGAACTACAGAAAGAGACAGAGATAGATACAGAGAGACAGAACTACAGAGAGAGACAGAACTACAGAGAGACAGAACTACAGAGAGAGACAGAACTACAGAGAGACAGAACTACAGAGACAGAGAGAGACAGAACTACAGAGAGACAGAGAGAGACAGAACTACAGAGAGAGACAGAACTACAGAGAGAGACAGAGATAGATACAGAGAGACAGAACTACAGAGAGAGACAGAACTACAGAGAGAGAGAGATAGATACAGAGAGACAGAACTACAGAGAGACAGAACTACAGAGAGACAGAACTACAGAGAGAGACAGAGATAGATACAGAGAGACAGAACTACAGAGAGAGACAGAACTACAGAGAGACAGAGATAGATACAGAGAGACAGAACTACAGAGAGACAGAGATAGATACAGAGAGACAGAACTACAGAGAGAGACAGAGATAGATACAGAGAGACCGAACTACAGAGAGAGACAGAGATAGATACAGAGAGACAGAACTACAGAGAGAGACAGAACTACAGAGAGACAGAACTACAGAGAGACAGAACTACAGAGAGACAGAACTACAGAGACAGAGAGAGAGACAGAACTACAGAGAGACAGAACTACAGAGAGACAGAACTACAGAGAGAGACAGAACTACAGAGAGAGACAGAGATAGATACAGAGAGACAGAACTACAGAGAGACAGAACTACAGAGAGACAGAGATAGATACAGAGAGACAGAACTACAGAGAGACAGAACTACAGAGAGACAGAACAGAGAGAGACAGAACTACAGAGAGAGAGAGATAGATACAGAGAGACAGAACTACAGAGAGACAGACAGAACTACAGAGAGACAGAGAGAGAGACAGAGAGACAGAACTAGATACAGAGAGACAGAACTACAGAGAGAGACAGAGATAGAACTACAGAGAGACAGAACTACAGAGAGAGACAGAGAGATACAGAACTACAGAGAGAGACAGAGAGACAGAACTACAGAGAGAGACAGAGATAGAGAGACAGAACTACAGAGATACAGAACTACAGAACTACAGAGAGAGACAGAACTACAGAGAGACAGAACTACAGAGAGACAGAACTACAGAGATACAGAACAGAGACAGAGAGACAGAACTACAGAGACAGAGAGAGAACAGAACAGAACTACAGAGAGACAGAAATACAGAGAGACAGAACTACAGAGAGACAGAACTACAGAGAGAGACAGAACTACAGAGACAGAACTACAGAGAGACAGAACTACAGAGATACAGAACTACAGAGAGAGACAGAGAGACAGAACTACAGAGAGACAGAGAGATACAGAGAGACAGAACTACAGAGATACAGAACTACAGAGAGACAGAGATAGATACAGAGAGACAGAACTACAGAGAGACAGAGAGACAGAACTACAGAGAGACAGAACTACAGAGAGACAGACACAGAGACAGAACTACAGAGAGAGACAGAGAGACAGAACTACAGAGAGACAGAGACTACTGAGATACAGAACTACAGAGAGACAGAGACAGAACTACAGAGAGACAGAACTACAGAGAGAGAGAGACAGAACTACAGAGAGACAGAACAGAGAGACAGAACTACAGAGAGAGAGACAGAGACAGAACTACAGAGAGAGACAGAACTACAGAGAGACAGAACTACAGAGAGAGAGAGAGAGACAGAGAGACAGAACTACAGAGAGAGAGACAGAGAGACAGAACTACAGAGAGACAGAACTACAGAGAGAGACAGAGAGACAGAACTACAGAGAGATGCAGAACTACAGAGACAGACAGAACTACAGAGAGAGACAGAGAGACAGAACTACAGAGAGACAGAAGACAGAACTACAGAGAGACAGAACTACTAGAGATACAGAACTACAGAGAGAGACAGAGAGACAGAACTACAGAACTACAGAGAGAGACAGAGAGAACTAGAGAGACAGAAGACAGAGAGACAGAACTACTGAGATACAGAACTACAGAGAGACAGACAGAACTACAGAGAGACAGAACAGAACTACAGAGAGACAGAGAGACAGAAGACAGAACTACAGAGAGACAGAACTACAGAGATACAGAACTACAGAGAGAGACAGAGAGACAGAACTACAGAGAGAGACAGAGAGACAGAACTACAGAGAGAGACAGAGATACAGAACTACAGAGAGAGACAGAGAGACAGAACTACAGAGAGAGACAGAGAGACAGAGAGACAGAACTACTGAGATACAGAACTACAGAGAGAGACAGAGAGACAGAACTACAGAGAGAGACAGAGAGACAGAACTACAGAGAGAGACAGAGAGACAGAACTACAGAGAGAGACAGAGAGACAGAACTACAGAGAGAGACAGAGAGACAGAACTACAGAGAGAGACAGAGAGACAGAACTACAGAGAGACAGAGAGACAGAACTACAGAGAGAGACAGAGAGACAGAGAGACAGAACTACAGAGAGAGACAGAGAGACAGAACTACAGAGAGACAGAACACAGAGAGACAGAACTACAGAGAGAGACAGAGAGACAGAACTACAGAGAGAGACAGAGAGACAGAACAGAGAGACAGAACTACAGAGAGACAGAACTACAGCGAGAGACAGAGAGACAGAACTACAGAGAGACAGAACTACAGAGAGACAGAACTACAGAGAGAGACAGAGAGACAGAACTACAGAGAGAGACAGAGAGACAGAACTACAGAGAGAGACAGAGAGACAGAACTACAGAGAGAGACAGAGACAGAACAGAGAGACAGAAGATGAACTACAGAGAGAGACAGAAGACAGAGAGACAGAGAGACTAGAGAGACAGAGACAGAGAGACAGAACTACAGAGAGAGACAGAGAGACAGAACTACAGAGAGAGACAGAGAGACAGAACTACAGAGAGAGACAGAGAGACAGAGAGACAGAACTACAGAGACAGAACTACAGAGAGACAGAACTACAGAGAGACAGAACTACAGAGAGAGACAGAGAGACAGAACTACAGAGAGAGACAGAGAGACAGAACTACAGAGAGACAGAACTACAGAGAGAGACAGAGAGACAGAACTACAAGAGACAGAACTAAGAGAGAACAGACAGTGAGAGACAGAAGACTGGAGAGAGACAGAGAGACAGAACTACAGAGAGAGACAGAGAGACAGATGGAGACAGAACAGAGTGAGAGAGAACTACAGACAGAGAGACAGAACTACAATAAGAAAAGGTTAAAGATGAAAGATGGAGCAGAGAGACAGAGAGACAGAGAGACAGAACTACAGAGAGACAGAACTACAGAGAAGACAGAGAGGAAAAAAGATGACTCCGGAGGAAAATACCCCTCTCCTTTTTCCCTGTGCTGTTACCATGGTAATGGATGCTGACTGGAGGGTCACACGTGTGTGTATGACTTTAGGATTCATCACCAGACCAGACACTGCTCCTCCAGAGAGACAGAGCCAGGACAACACAACACCATTACTGGAACAACATTCCCACTGGCCACAAACTTCACATCATTTCAACAACATTATTTATAGTGAACAAAAATAGAAAAGCAACATGCAACAATTTCAACGATTTTACTGAGTTACAGTTCATATATGATATCAGTCAATTGAAATACATTTATTTGACTCTAATCTATAGATTTCACATGACTGGGCATTGTCCAGGCATGGGTGGGCCTAGAGGGCGTAGGCCCACCCATTGGGAGCCAATCAGACTACGTTTTCCCCACAAAAGGGCTTATCAGCTGACCGGGTGGCTGGTCGCAGACGATCCTGCAGGTGAAGAAGCCGGATGTGGAGGTCCTGGGCTGGCGTGGTTACACGTTTCCTGTGGTTGTGAGGCTGGTTGGACGTACTGCCAAATTCTCTAAAACGACATTGGGTGGCTGGCCTCAGACGATCCCACAGGTGAAGAAGCCGGATGTGGAGGTCCTGGGCTGGCGTGGTTACACGTTTCCTGTGGTTGTGAGGCTGGTTGGACGTACTGCCAAATTCTCTAAAACGACATTGGGTGGCTGGCCTCAGACGATCCCGCAGGTGAAGAAGCCGGATGTGGAGGTCCTGGGCTGGCGTGGTTACACGTTTCCTGTGGTTGTGAGGCTGGTTGGACGTACTGCCAAATTCTCTAAAACAACATTGGACGCGGCTCCAGAAATGAACATGACATTCTGTCAACAGTCCTGGTGGACATTCCTCCAGTCAGCATGCCAACTGCACGCTCCTTCAAAACTTGAGACATTTATGGCATTGTGTTGTGTGACAAAACTGCACATTTTAGAGTGGCCTTTCATTGCCCCTGTACACCTGTGTGATGATCAAGCTGTTTACTCAGCTTCTTGATATGGCACACCTGTCAGGTGGATTGATTATCTTGGCAAAGAGAGGTTTGCTCACTAACTGGGATGTAAACAAATTTGTGCCAATGTTTTTAGAGAAATACGCTTTTTGTCCATATGGAACATTTCTGGGATCTTTTATTTCAGCTCATGAAACATGGGACCAACACTTTTTACATGTGTTTTGTATTTTTGTTCAGTATATATTAAATGATGCAGAATCAACATTGATTGGATTTGCAAAGCGTAATCAAGAAATTGCGGGAACTTTGTATTTTTCACCCAACTTGTAACCTAAATCCAATCAACTTTCAAATTACGTTAGTTAGCAACTGAATCAAATGTAAAACTCGACATTAGCTGATGTCTGTGTCCAATGAGATGGTTTTCCCAAAATGCCCTACTAAGACACACCCTATACCAGCGTTTCCCAAACTCTGTCTTGGGGACCCCAAGGAGTGCACGTTTTGTTTTTTTGCCCTGGCACTACACAGCTGATTCAATCAAGGGACTTGTCAGGTCAAACACTTAAGGTCATATAATTCAGACTTGGTTAACCCCACAAATTCAAATAAAATAGTATATGTTCCATGCTTTGTAAACAACAGGTGTAGGCTAACAGTGAAATGCTTACAATGCATGAAGATAAACATAGAAAACATAATAAGAAGAGGAATAAATCCACAATGAGTAACGATATCTTGGCTATATACACAGGGCACCAGTACCGAGTCCATGTGCAGGGTACGAGGTGCACTTCTCTTACTATTCTCCAGAAAAAGCACAGCTCCAGACTGCTATTACAGGTATTAGTCTGTGTGTCACATTGAGGATTTGGAGGCTGGGAAAATAAATCTCTGTTGACAGATTTCTTTAGGATTGGCAGGATCTAAGAGGTGTAATTATGTTTGTTTGTGCGTCAAAATGTGTTTATTTGTTTACCCAGCAACACGCTACTGTTTCAACATGTCTACATTTGAAACAGACACGTTCAGTCCTAAATGGAATTTGCTAGCGGAATATAGACAGACACACACACACACAAAATCCCCATCCATCACATACACACACACACAAGCCACCCAGGTCACAACACTTCTGTATTTTCAAAGGAAGCGAATGTGGGAGTTTTCTGACACCCAACATTCATTGTCACCATGACATGACAAGTCTTCCTCTCTACCTGTCATTTAAGGATGTAAAACAGATCAACCTACCACAGACATCACTCTCTTCTTGTCAGAATGACACAGCATGATCAGCCACTTGTCCATACAGATGAACAGGCGGACTGACTGATGTAGATAACAGGACTATTTGACAGATTTTAATTTTACATTACAGATATTCGGTTTATCTGAAAGACAGACAGAGGCTGAGCCGAGCACATTTACACACAGTGAGACAGGGCCATTTTTAGTTATCAGTGAGATACTGGTGGAAGCAGGATTCTCAGCATCCCTGACAGACAGACATGTGTGAGTTGTGAAATCCCATTACAGGCAATCAGATTTCAGAAGAACGAGTCCCTCCCTGCCCTCAGCCTTAAATGTATTTCTGTCAGGGGGAGTAAAGATATTCAGAGGCTGGGCCTGAACCTATAGCAGGACTATTTTAGATGGAGATAGACAAGAGATGGAGATAGACAAGAGAGGGAAAAAAACGAGAGGCAAGAGAGGAGGAGAGAGAGAGAGGGGACAAGAGAGAGTGCAGGGAGAGAGGAGAGAGAAAAGAGAGGGGACAAGAGAGTGGAGGGAAAAGGAGGAGAGGAGGGAGAGAGAGAGAGAGGGAGGGACAAAGAGAGTGGAGGGAGAAAGAGAGCAGAGAGGGGACAAGGGAGAGGAGAAGGAAGAGAGAGAGGGAGGAGGAGAGAAGAGGGGACAAAGAGGGGACAAGAGAGAGACAAGAGAGAGGGGACAAGAGAGAGTGGAGGGAGAGAGAGAGAGAGAGAGAGGGGACAAGGAGAGGAAGAGAGAGGGACAAGAGAGAGTGGAGGGAGGGAGCGAGAGGGGAGAGAGAGGGGACAAGAGAGAGTGGGAGTGAGAGAGAGCGAGAGAGAGAGAGGGGACAAGGGGAGAGGAAGAGAGGGGACAAGGAGTGGAGGAGCGAGAGAGGGGACAAGAGAGAGTGGAGTGAGAGAAGCGAGAGAGAGAGAGGGGACAAGGGAGAGGAAGGAAGGGGACAAGGGAGAGTGGAGGGAGCGAGAGAGGGGACAAGAGAGAGGGGACAAGAGAGAGTGGAGTGAGAGCGAGAGAGAGAGGGACAAGGGAGAGGAAAGAGGGGACAAGAGAGAGGAAGAGAGAGGAAGAGGGGACAAGGAAGAGAGGACAATAGGGGACAAGAGAGAGGGAGAGGAGAGAGGGGACAATAGAGAGGAAGAGGGGACAAGAGAGAGTGGACAAGAGAGAGTGGAGTGAGAGAGAGAGCGAGAGAGAGAGAGGGACAAGGGAGAGGAAGAGAGGGGACAAGAGAGAGGAAGAGAGAGGGACAATAGAGAGGAAAGAGAGGGGACAAGAGAGAGTGGAGTGAGAGAGAGAAGCGAGAGGGGACAAGAGAGGAGGAAGAGAGAGGGGACAAGAGAGAGTGGAGGAGAGAAGAGGAGAGAGGAAAGATGGAACGAGAGAGAGGGGGGAGAGAAAAGGGGGAAGAGAGAGAGGAGTAGAGAAACGAGAGCGAGAGGGTGGAGTTGAAAAGAGAGATAGATAGATATCCCTAAAAACAGACTGAAGATAGCAGTACTGTACAGAGAGACAGTCAGTGTGTCCCAAAGGCAAAAACAGACAGAGAAATAGAGATCAGCTCATAGCCCTCAGCTCTCAGCCCTCAGTTCTCAGCTCTCAGCCTCAGTTCTCAGCCCTCAGCTTTCAGCCCTCAGCTCTCAGTTCTCAGCTCTCAGTTCTCAGGCCTCAGCTCTCAGGCCTCAGCTCTCAGGCCTCAGCTCTCAGGCCTCAGCTCTCAGGCCTCAGCTCTCAGGCCTCAGCTCTCAGGCCTCCCGCTTCTCAGGCCTCAGCTCTCAGGCCTCAGGCCTCAGTTCTCAGCTCTCAGGCCTCAGCTCTCAGGCCTCAGTTCTCAGCTTTCAGGCCTCAGCTTTCAGGCCTCAGTTCTCAGTTCTCAGGCCTCAGCTCTCAGGCCTCAGCTCTCAGGCCTCAGTTCTCAGCTTTCAGGCCTCAGTTCTCAGGCCTCAGTTCTCAGCTCTCAGGCCTCAGTTCTCAGCTTTCAGGCCTCAGCTCTCAGGCCTCAGTTCTCAGCTCTCAGGCCTCAGTTCTCAGCTTTCAGGCCTCAGTTCTCAGGCCTCAGTTCTCAGCTCACAGGCCTCCCAGTTCTCAGGCCTCAGTTCTCAACTCCACAGGCCTCAGTTCTCAGGCCTCAGTTCTCAGCTTTAGGCCTCAGTTCTCAGGCCTCAGTTCTCAGCTTTTAGGCCTCAGTTCTCAGGCCTCAGCTCTCAGGCCTCAGCTCTCAGGCCTCCGCTCTCAGGCCTCCGCTTTCAGGCCTCCGCTTTCAGGCCTCATTTCTCAGCTCTCAGGCCTCAGCTCTCAGGCCTCAGTTCTCAGCTCTCAGGCCTCAGTTCTCAGGCCTCAGTTCTCAGCTCCCAGGCCTCAGTTCTCAGCTCTCAGGCCTCAGCTCTCAGGCCTCAGTTCTCAGCTTTCAGGCCTCAGCTCTCAGGCCTCAGCTCTCAGCTTTCAGGCCTCAGTTCTCAGGCCTCAGTTCTCAGCTCTCAGGCCTCAGTTCTCAGCTCTCAGTCCTCAGTTCTCAACTCACAGGCCTCAGTTCTCAGGCCTCAGTTCTCAGCTCTCAGTTCTGAGCTTTCAGCTTTCAGCTCTCAGCTCTCAGGCCTCAGTTCTCAGGCCTCAGTTCTCAGCTCTCAGGCCTCAGTTCTCAGTTTTCAGGCCTCAGTTCTCAGCTCTCAGGCCTCAGTTCTCAGGCCTCAGTTCTCAGGCCTCAGGCCTCAGTTCTCAGGCCTCAGCTCTCAGGCCTCAGCTCTCAGGCCTCAGCTCTCAGGCCTCAGCTCTCAGGCCTCCGCTCTCAGGCCTCCGCTCTCCCAGGCCTCCGCTTTCAGGCCTCAGTTCTCAGCTCTCAGGCCTCAGCTCAGGCCTCAGTTCTCAGCTCTCAGGCCTCAGTTCTCAGGCCTCAGTTCTCAGCTCCCAGGCCTCAGTTCTCAGCTCTCAGGCCTCAGCTCTCAGGCCTCAGTTCTCAGCTCAGGCCTCAGTTCTCAGCTCTCAGGCCTCAGCTCTCAGGCCTCAGCTCTCAGCTTTCAGGCCTCAGTTCTCAGGCCTCAGTTCTCAGCTCTCAGGCCTCAGCTCTCAGTCCTCAGTTCTCAACTCACAGGCCTCAGTTCTCAGGCCTCAGTTCTCAGCTCTCAGTCCTCAGTTCTCAACTCACAGGCCTCAGGCCTCAGTTCTCAGCTTTCAGGCCTCAGTTCTCAGGCCTCAGTTCTCAGCTCAGTTCTCAGGCCTCAGTTCTCAGTTCTCAGGCCTCAGTTCTCAGCTCTCAGTTCTCAGCTCTCAGGCCTCCTCCAGTTCTCAGGCCTCCAGAGGCTCAGTTCTCAGGCCTCAGTTCTCAGTTCTCAACTCACAGGCCTCAGCTCACAGCTCAGGCTACTTGTTCTCCCTGACTGAAGGTTTCTTAGCAAATTAACATGCAGGTCGCTTTGGCCTTAGAGAAGCAATGTAAAGAAGCAGCACAGTTTCTCTCTCTCACACACACATACACTGAAATACACACACACACCAAATCCCCTCCTCCCACAACACCTCAGTGTGGGCTTCAAAGAGCAACTTTCTACTTCACTGCTCAAAGTGAAAGGAGCCCAATCTTATAAAACACCACAACAGCATGCCAGCAGCTCGCCACAGAGGAGAACTGGCCACAATAACTTCTGCTGAAAAGATCCACAGGACACAAAATGGCCTCTTTTCACTTCCTTTTCACATCCTCCCAGCCAGAGCTGCAGGTGTGTGTGGAAACTGTAGACTAGCTTAGACTTTGGCTCAGTGTGGGCTCAAACACTGTTTCAATCCCAAACATTGTTTCTCTTCAGTCGTTTGCAATGTCGCCATGAGGCCTGCTAACTACATCGTTACAGAAAAATATCTTCTCATCTACTTCCCCTCCTTTCGATTCCTCTCTCATCCCCTTTTCACTCCCCTGCACCCAGTGAAAGGATACTATCATTTATCTACTCACTCACTCCCCTGTACCCAGTGATACCACCCATTTAACATCCTCCCGTTCTCTCCAAAGATCAAAACAACACAGAGAAAAATGAGGAAGACACATTTCAGTTGAATGCAACTGACTAGGTATCCCTCTTTCCCTTCATCACGAGACCACAATGTTCACTACGATACCAGGTTTAGTATCACAGCACTCGATACCATGATGATACTCAATACCAAAACAATACCACCGCAAAAAAGAAGGCGCATTAGCCACAGTTCCAGAATGGCACTTCGATCCAGACAGATAAACTACTGCTCTGTTCAATCCTCTTCTGACTTCCATATCATTACATTGGAATATTTTTACGTTTATTTTTCATACAATCAATTTGACAATCAATCTAACTGCTTAACTACATAATGGTAATAATCTATTTGAATGGTAAATCTCTATTGATAAACTGAGTCAATCAGGATGTAGCCTAGGTCTATCCACAATACAGGTGAATGCACATTCAATATGAGTGTGCAAGCATTGAGTTATTGAGCTTGTTTTGTCTGATTTCATGTGGCTACTACAGATGACAAACACAGGCTGTGTGTGTGTGTGTACTTCCTACCTCATCTATTACAAACAAACTGTTCCTGTCTGTTATGCAGTGGGCCAATTGGGTCAGTGTGATGTAAAGCTATACACATAGCTATCAAATCAAATTGTATTTGTCAAATGCTTACTTACAAGCCCTCAACCAAAAATGCAGTTAAGAAAAATAAGAGTTAAGAAAATATTTACGAAATAAATAAAAAAGTAAATAATTAGATCAATGGTCAGACTCACAGAACCACACAACGTAGATCAATAATTAGATCAATGGTCAGACTCGCAGAACCACACAACGTAGATCAATAATTAGATCAATGGTCAGACTCGCAGAACCACACAACGTAGATCAATAATTAGATCAATGGTCAGACTCACAGAACCACACAATGTAGATCAATAATTAGATCAATGGTCAGACTCACAGAACCACACAACGTAGATCAATAATTAGATCAATGGTCAGACTCACAGAACCACACAACGTAGATCAATAATTAGATCAATGGTCAGACTCGCAGAACCACACAACGTAGATCAATAATTAGATCAATGGTCAGACTCGCAGAACCACACAACGTAGATCAATAATTAGATCAATGGTCAGACTCACAGAACCACACAACGTAGATCAATAATTAGATCAATGGTCAGACTCACAGAACCACACAACGTAGATCAATAATTAGATCAATGGTCAGACTCACAGAACCACACAACGTAGATCAATAATTAGATCAATGGTCAGACTCACAGAACCACACAACGTAGATCAATAATTAGATCAATGGTCAGACTCGCAGAACCACACAACGTAGAGCAATAATTAGATCAATGGTCAGACTCGCAGAACCACACAACGTAGATCAATAATTAGATCAATGGTCAGACTCACAGAACCACACAACGTAGATCAATAATTAGATCAATGGTCAGACTCACAGAACCACACAACGTAGATCAATAATTAGGTCAATGGTCAGACTCACAGAACCACACAACTTAGATCAATAATTAGATCAATGGTCAGACTCACAGAACCACACAACGTAGATCAATAATTAGATCAATGGTCAGACTCGCAGAACCACACAACGTAGATCAATAATTAGATCAATGGTCAGACTCACAGAACCACACAACGTAGATCAATAATTAGATCAATGGTCAGACTCACAGAACCACACAACGTAGATCAATAATTAGATCAATGGTCAGACTCACAGAACCACACAACGTAGATCAATAATTAGATCAATGGTCAGACTCACAGAACCACACAACGTAGATCAATAATTAGATCAATGGTCAGACTCACAGAACCACACAACGTAGATCAATAATTAGGTCAATGGTCAGACTCACAGAACCACACAACGTAGATCAATAATTAGATCAATGGTCAGACTCACAGAACCACACAACGTAGATCAATAATTAGATCAATGGTCAGACTCACAGAACCACACAACGTAGATCAATAATTAGATCAATGGTCAGACTCGCAGAACCACACAACGTAGATCAATAATTAGATCAATGGTCAGACTCGCAGAACCACACAACGTAGATCAATAATTAGATCAATGGTCAGACTCACAGAACCACACAACGTAGATCAATAATTAGATCAATGGTCAGACTTGCTCTTGCAGCTCTTCTCGTTAACATCCTCACCGTCGGTTGTAGTCTTCCGAGACCCAGATCACATTGTGTGTCCATTAGCACCACAACATGGCTGTTACTCTGTATAGACTACTATTCCCATCGGGCAAAGCAAATATATAATCTAATTCATTATTGAAACCGTCTTTTATTGTCAAGGTAACTTAATGCAGACACACACACACACAATGATGACACACTGTATTGAAGGGAATAAATAGGGAAGAAGAGTATTCCATTGAGAAATGAACAATCACAAAGAACAATTGGTGCTTCTCTAATTCTGAGTGGAATCTTCTCTTGTAATCAAAGCATATCCCGGCTGCCAGGCTGAAGGCTTTGTTCTGTCTACCTTTCTTCCTTCCTCTCTCCCCTGCCCGTCTGTCTACCTCTCTGTCCGTCTGCCTGTCTTCTTGCTCACCGGGCTCCCTACCAATGGCTTCCTTCCTCTCTCCCCTGCCCGTCTGTCTACCTCTCTGTCCGTCTGCCTGTCTTCTTGCTCACCGGGCTCCCTGCCAATGGCTTCCTTCCTCTCTCCCTGCCCGTCTGTCTACCTCTCTGTCCGTCTGCCTGTCTTCTTGCTCACCGGGCTCCCTACCAATGGCTTCCTTCCTCTCTCCCCTGCCCGTCTGTCTACCTCTCTGTCCGTCTGCCTGTCTTCTTCCTACCAATGGCTTGCAAGGGAAGCCCGGCGTTCCCAAATATTTGACCAATAAATCAATTAAAATGATAAAATAATTTATATTTCATCTCTCTCTGTTTTCATAATTTTCTGTCAATTCGCAAGTCCTGAATCTCACTGGTGAAATGATCAGAGCGAGGGAAGCAGCACTCCTCTGTCTCAGTATGTGTAGCC
>NC_068429.1:18108641-18208641 GCF_023373465.1 Oncorhynchus keta
GAGGTCATGGTACAGGACAGATGGGAGGGCTTGGTACTGAACAGATGGGAGGGCTTGGTACTGAACAGATGGGAGGGCTGTGTTACTGAACAGATGGGAGGGCTTGAGTACTGAACAGATGGGAGGGCTGAGCTATTGAACAGATGGGAGGGCTTGGTACTGAACAGATGGGAGGGCTTAGGTTCATCCTGAGACAGATGGGAGGGCTTGGTACTGAAACAGATGGGAGGGCTTGGTACTGAACAGATGGGAGGGCTTGTTACTGAACAGATGGGAGGGCTTGGTACTGAACAGATGGGAGGTCATGAGTACAAGACAGATGGGAGGTCATGGTACAGGACAGATGGGGAGGTCATGGTATAAGACAGATGGGAGGTCATGGTACAGGACAGATGGGAGGTCATGGTACAAGACAGGATGGGAGGTCATGGTACAGGACAGATGGGAGGTCATGGTATAAGACAGATGGGAGGGCTTGGTACTGAACAGATGGGAGGGCATGTTACTGAGACAGATGGGAGGGCTTGGTACTGAACAGATGGGAGGTCATGGTAGCAGGACAGATGGGAGGTCATGGTACAGGACAGATGGGAGGTCATGGTACAGGACAGATGGGAGGTCATGGTATAAGACAGATGGGAGGGCTTTGGTACTGAACAGATGGGAGGGCTTGTTACTGAACAGATGGAGGGCTTGGTACTGAACAGATGGGAGGTCATGGCATAAGACAGATGGGAGGTCCGAGTAAAGACAGATGGAGGGCTTGGTACTGAACAGATGGGAGGGCTTGTTACTGAACAGATGGGAGGGCTTGTTACTGAACAGATGGGAGGGCTTGGTACTGAACATGATGGGAGGTCATGGTATAAGACAGATGGGAGGTCATGGTATAAGACAGATGGGAGGGCTTGGCACTGAACAGATGGGAGGGCTTGGTACTGAACAGATGGGAGGTCATGGTATAAGACAGATGGGAGGTCATGGTATAAGACAGATGGGAGGGCTTGGTACTGAACAGATGGGAGGGCTTGTTACTGAACAGATGGGAGGGCTTGTTACTGAACAGATGGGAGGGCTTGGTACTGAACAGATGGGAGGTCATGGTATAAGACAGATGGGAGGGCTTGGTACTGAACAGATGGGAGGTCATGGTATAAGACAGATGGGAGGGCTTGGTACAGGACAGATGGGAGGGCTTGGTACAGGACAGATGGAGGGCTTGGTACTGAACAGCTGGGAGGTCATGGTACAGGACAGATGGGAGGGCTTGGTACTGAACAGCTGGGAGGTCATGGTACAGGACAGATGGGAGGGCTTGGTACTGAACAGATGGGGAGGGCTTGGTACTGAACAGATGGGAGGTCATGGTACAGGACAGATGGGAGGTCATGGTACAGGACAGATGGGAGGGCTTGGTACTGAACAGATGGGAGGGCTTGGTACTGAACAGATGGGAGGGCTTGGTACTGAACAGATGGGAGGTCATGGTATAAGACAGATGGGAGGGCTTGTTACTGAGCAGATGGGAGGGCTTGGTACTGAACAGATGGGAGGTCATGGTATAAGACAGATGGGAGGTCATGGTATAAGACAGATGGGAAGGCTTGGTACTGAACAGATGGGAGGTCATGGTATAAGACAGAAGGGAGGGCTTGGTACTGAACAGATGGGAGGTCATGGTATAAGACAGAAGGGAGGGCTTGGTACTGAACAGATGGGAGGGCATGGTATAGAACAGATGGGAGGGCTTGGTACAGGACAGATGGGAGGGCTTGGTACAGGACAGATGGGAGGGCTTGGTACAGGACAGATGGGAGGGCTTGGTACTGAACAGATGGGAGGTCATGGTACAGGACAGATGGGAGGGCTTGGTACTGAACAGATGGGAGGGCTTGGTACTGAACAGATGGGAGGTCATGGTACAGGACAGATGGGGAGGTCATGGCACAGGACAGATGGGAGGGCTTGGTACTGAACAGATGGGAGGGCTTGGTACTGAACAGATGGGGAGGGCTTGGTACTGAACAGATGGGAGGTCATGGCACAGGACAGATGGGAGGGCTTGGTACTGAACAGATGGGAGGTCATGGTACAGGACAGATGGGAGGTCATGGTACAGGACAGATGGGAGGTCATGGTACAGGACAGATGGGAGGTCATGGTACAGGACAGATGGGAGGGCTTGGTACTGAACAGATGGGAGGGCTTGGTACTGAACAGATGGGAGGGCTTGTTACTGAACAGATGGGAGGGCTTGGTACTGAACAGATGGGAGGGCTTGTTACTGAACAGATGGGAGGGCTTGGTACTGAACAGATGGGAGGGCTTGTTACTGAACAGATGGGAGGGCTTGGTACTGAACAGATGGGAGGGCTTGGTACTGAACAGATGGGAGGGCTTGTTACTGAACAGATGGGAGGGCTTGGTACTGAACAGATGGGAGGTCATGGTACAAGACAGATGGGAGGTCATGGTACAGGACAGATGGGAGGTCATGGTATAAGACAGATGGGAGGTCATGGTACAGGACAGATGGGAGGTCATGGTACAAGACAGATGGGAGGTCATGGTACAGGACAGATGGGAGGTCATGGTATAAGACAGATGGGAGGGCTTGGTACTGAACAGATGGGAGGGCTTGGTACTGAACAGATGGGAGGGCTTGGTACTGAACAGATGGGAGGTCATGGTACAGGACAGATGGGAGGTCATGGTACAGGACAGATGGGAGGTCATGGTACAGGACAGATGGGAGGTCATGGTATAAGACAGATGGGAGGGCTTGGTACTGAACAGATGGGAGGGCTTGTTACTGAACAGATGGGAGGGCTTGGTACTGAACAGATGGGAGGTCATGGTATAAGACAGATGGGAGGTCATGGTATAAGACAGATGGGAGGGCTTGGTACTGAACAGATGGGAGGGCTTGTTACTGAACAGATGGGAGGGCTTGTTACTGAACAGATGGGAGGGCTTATAATGAACAGATGGGAGGTCATGGTATAAGACAGATGGGAGGGTCTGGTATAAGACAGATGGGAGGGCTTGGTACTGAACAGATGGGAGGGCTTGGTACTGAACAGATGGGAGGTCATGGTATAAGACAGATGGGAGGTCATGGTATAAGACAGATGGGAGGGCTTGGTACTGGAACAGATGGGAGGGCTTGTTACTGAACAGATGGGGAGGGCTTGTTACTGAACAGATGGGAGGGTTTGGTACTGAACAGATGGGAGGTCATGGTATAAGACAGATGGGAGGGTTTGAAGTACTGAACAGATGGGAGGTCATGGTATAAGACAGATGGGAGGGCTTGGTACAGGACAGATGGGAGGGCTTGGTACAGGACAGATGGGAGGGCTTGGTACTGAACAGCTGGGAGGTCATGGTACTGGGAGGGCTTGGTACTGAACAGCTGGGAGGTCATGGTACAGGACAGATGGGAGGGCTTGGTACTGAACAGATGGGAGGGCTTGGTACTGAACAGATGGGAGGTCATGGTACAGGACAGATGGGAGGTCATGGTACAGGACAGATGGGGAGGGCTTGGTACTGAACAGATGGGAGGGCTTGGTACTGAACAGATGGGAGGGCTTGGTACTGGAACAGATGGGAGGTCATGGTATAAGACAGATGGGAGGGCTTGTTACTGAGCAGATGGGAGGTTTGGTACAGATGGGAGGTCATGGTATAAGACAGATGGACAGATAAGGATGGGAAGGCTTGGTACTGAACAGATGGGAGGTCATGGTATAAGACAGATGAGGGCTTGGTACTGAACAGATGGGAGGGTATAAGACAGATGGGAGGGCTTGTTACAGATGGGGACACTGAACAGATGGAGGTCATGGTATAAGACAGATGGGGAGGGCTTGGTACAGGACAGATGGGGAGGGCTTTGGTACAGGACAGATGGGAGGGCTTGGTACTGAACAGCTGGGAGGTCATGGTACAGGACAGATGGGAGGGCTTGGTACTGAACAGATGGGAGGGCTTGGTACTGAACAGATGGGAGGTCATGGTACAGGACAGATGGGAGGTCATGGTACAGGACAGATGGGAGGGCTTGGTACTGAACAGATGGGAGGGCTTGGTACTGAACAGATGGGAGGGCTTGGTACTGAACAGATGGGAGGTCATGGTACAGGACAGATGGGAGGGCTTGGTACTGAACAGATGGGAGGGCTTGGTACTGAACAGATGGGAGGTCATGGTACAGGACAGATGGGAGGTCATGGTATAAGACAGATGGGAGGGCTTGGTACTGAACAGATGGGAGGTCATGGTATAAGACAGATAGGAGGGCTTGGTACTGAACAGATGGGAGGTCATGGTATATAGACAGATGGGAGGGCTTGGTACTGAACAGATGGGAGGTCATGGTATAAGACAGATGGGAGGGGCTTGGTACTGAACAGATGGGAGGTCATAGTATAAGACAGATGGGAGGTCATGGTATAAAACAGATGGAAGTCATGGTACAGGACAGATGGGAGGTCATGGTATAAGACAGATGGGAGGTCATGGTATAAGACAGATGGGAGGTCATGGTATAAGACAGATGGGAGGTCATGGTACAGGACAGATGGGAGGTCATGGTATAAGACAGATGGGAGGTCATGGTACAGGACAGATGGGAGGTCATGGTATAAGACAGATGGGAGGTCATGGTACAGGACAGATGGGGAGGTCATGGTACATGACAGATGGGAGGTCATGGTACAGGACAGATGGGAGGTCATGGTACAGGACAGATGGGAGGTCATGGTACAGGACAGATGGGAGGTCATGGTACAGGACAGATGGGAGGTCATGGTACAGGACAGATGGGAGGTCATGGTACAGGACAGATGGGAGGTCATGGTACAGGACAGATGGAGGTCATGGTACAGGACAGATGGGAGGTCATGGTACAGGACAGATGGGAGGGCTTGGTACTGAACAGATGGGCGGTCATGGTACAGGACAGATGGGAGGTCATGGTACAGGACAGATGGGAGGTCATGGTACAGGACAGATGGGAGGTCATGGCACAGGACAGATGGGAGGGCTTGGTACTGAACAGATGGGAGGTCATGGTATAAGACAGATGGGAGGGCTTGGTACTGAACAGATGGGAGGTCATGGTACAAGACAGATGGGAGGTCATGGTACAGGACAGATGGGAGGTCATGGTATAAGACAGATGGGAGGGCTTGGTACTGAACAGATGGGAGGGCTTGTTACTGAACAGATGGGAGGCTTGGTACTGAACAGATGGGAGGTCATGGTACAGGACAGATGGGAGGAGTCATGGTACAGGACAGATGGGAGGTCATGGTACAGGACAGATGGGAGGTCATGGTATAAGACAGATGGGAGGGCTTGGTACTGAACAGATGGGAGGGCTTGTTACTGAACAGATGGGAGGGCTTGGTACTGAACAGATGGGAGGTCATGGTATAAGACAGATGGGAGGTCATGGTATAAGACAGATGGGAGGGCTTGGTACTGAACAGATGGGAGGGCTTGTTACTGAACAGATGGGAGGGCTTGTTACTGAACAGATGGGAGGGCTTGGTACTGAACAGATGGGAGGTCATGGTATAAGACAGATGGGAGGTCATGGTATAAGACAGATGGGTGGGCTTGGTACTGAACAGATGGGAGGGCTTGGTACTGAACAGATGGGAGGTCATGGTATAAGACAGATGGGAGGTCATGGTATAAGACAGATGGGAGGGCTTGGTACTGAACAGATGGGAGGGCTTGTTACTGAACAGATGGGAGGGCTTGTTACTGAACAGATGGGAGGGCTTGGTACTGAACAGATGGGAGGTCATGGTATAAGACAGATGGGAGGGCTTGGTACTGAACAGATGGGAGGTCATGGTATAAGACAGATGGGAGGGCTTGGTACAGGACAGATGGGAGGGCTTGGTACAGGACAGATGGGAGGGCTTGGTACTGAACAGCTGGGAGGTCATGGTACAGGACAGATGGGAGGGCTTGTACTGAACAGCTGGGAGGTCATGGTACAGGACAGATGGGAGGGCTTAGTACTGAACAGATGGGAGGGCTTGGTACTGAACAGATGGGAGGTCATGGTACAGGACAGATGGGAGGTCATGGTACAGGACAGATGGGAGGGCTTGTACTGAACAGATGGGAGGGCTTGGTACTGAACAGATGGGAGGTCATGGTATAAGACAGATGGGAGGGCTTGTTACTGAGCAGATGGGAGGGCTTGGTACTGAACAGATGGGGAGGTCATGGTATAAGACAGATGGGAGGTCATGGTATAAGACAGATGGGAGGGCTTGGTACTGAACAGATGGGAGGTCATGGTATAAGACAGATGGGAGGGCTTGTTACTGAGCAGATGGGAGGGCTTGGTACTGAACAGATGGGAGGTCATGAATAAGACAGATGGGAGGGCTTGGTACAGGACAGATGGGAGGGCTTGGTACAGGACAGATGGGAGGGCTTGGTACTGAACAGCTGGGAGGTCATGGTACAGGACAGATGGGAGGGCTTGGTACTGAACAGATGGGAGGGCTTGGTACTGAACAGATGGGAGTCATGGTACAGGACAGATGGGAGGTCATGGTACAGGACAGATGGGAGGGCTTGGTACTGAACAGATGGGAGGGCTTGGTACTGAACAGATGGGGAGGGCTTGGTACTGAACAGATGGGAGGTCATGGTACAGGACAGATGGGAGGGCTTGGTACTGAACAGATGGGAGGGCTTGGTACTGAACAGATGGGGAGGTCATGGTATAAGACAGATGGGAGGGCAGGAACAGATGGGAGGTCATGGTATAAGACAGATGGGAGGGCTTGGTACTGAACAGATGGGAGGGCTTGGTACTGAACAGATGGAGGTCATGGTACAGGACAGATGGGAGGGCTTGGTACTGAACAGATGGGAGGGCTTGGTACTGAACAGATGGGAGGTCATGGTATAAGACAGATGGGAGGGCTTGGTACTGAACAGATGGGAGGTCATAGTATAAGACAGATGGGAGGTCATGGTATAAAACAGATGGGGAAGTCATGGTACAGGACAGATGGGAGGTCATGGTATAAGACAGATGGGAGGTCATGGTATAAGACAGATGGGAGGTCATGGTATAAGACAGATGGGAGGTCATGGTACAGGACAGATGGGAGGTCATGGTATAAGACAGATGGGAGGTCATGGTACAGGACAGATGGGAGGTCATGGTATAGGACAGATGGGAGGTCATGGTACAGGACAGATGGGAGGTCATGGTACATGACAGATGGGAGGTCATGGTACAGGACAGATGGGAGGTCATGGTACAGGACAGATGGGAGGTCATGGTACAGGACAGATGGGAGGTCATGGTACAGGACAGATGGGAGGTCATGGTACAGGACAGATGGGAGGTCATGGTACAGGACAGATGGGAGGTCACAGGACAGATGGGAGGTCATGGTACAGGACAGATGGGAGAGCTTGGTACTGATGGGCGGTCATGGTACAGGACAGATGGGAGGTCATGGTACAGGACAGATGGGAGGTCATGGTACAGGACAGATGGGAGGAGTCATGGTACAGGACAGATGGGAGGCTTGGTACTGAACAGATGGGAGGTCATGGTATAAGACAGATGGGAGGGCTTGGTACTGAACAGATGGGAGGTCATGGTATAAGAGAGATGGGAGGGCTTGGTACTGAACAGATGGGAGGGCTTGGTACAGGACAGATGGGAGGGCTTGGTACAGGACAGATGGGAGGGCTTGGTACAGGACAGATGGGAGGGCTTGGTACAGGACAGATGGGAGGGCTTGGTACTGAACAAATGGGAGGGCTTGGTACTAAACAGATGGGAGGTCATGGTATAAGACAGATGGGAGGGCTTGTTACTGAACAGATGGGAGGTCATGGTACAGGACAGATGGGGAGGTCATGGTATAAGACAGATGAGAGGCTTGGTACTGAACAGATGGGAGGGCTTGGTACTGAACAGATGGGAGGGCTTGTTACTGAACAGATGGGAGGGCTTGTTACTGAACAGATGGGAGGGCTTGGTACTGAACAGATGGGAGGGCTTGGTACTGAACAGATGGGAGGGCTTGGTACTGAACAGATGGGAGGGCTTGGTACTGAACAGATGGGAGGGCTTGATACTGAACAGATGGGAGGGCTTGGTACTGAACAGATGGGAGGGCTTGGTACTGAACAGATGGGAGGGCTTGTTACTGAACAGATGGGAGGGCTTGGTACTGAACAGATGGGAGGTCATGGTACAAGACAGATGGGAGGTCATGGTACAGGACAGATGGGAGGTCATGGTATAAGACAGATGGGAGGTCATGGTACAGGACAGATGGGAGGTCATGGTACAAGACAGATGGGAGGTCATGGTACAGGACAGATGGGAGGTCATGGTATAAGACAGATGGGAGGGCTTGGTACTGAACAGATGGGAGGGCTTGTTACTGAACAGATGGGAGGGCTTGGTACTGAACAGATGGGAGGTCATGGTACAGGACAGATGGGAGGTCATGGTACAGGACAGATGGGAGGTCATGGTACAGGACAGATGGGAGGTCATGGTATAAGACAGATGGGAGGGCTTGGTACTGAACAGATGGGAGGGCTTGTTACTGAACAGATGGGAGGGCTTGGTACTGAACAGATGGGAGGTCATGGTATAAGACAGATGGGAGGTCATGGTATAAGACAGATGGGAGGGCTTGGTACTGAACAGATGGGAGGGCTTGTTACTGAACAGATGGGAGGGCTTGGTACTGAACAGATGGGAGGTCATGGTATAAGACAGATGGGAGGGGCTTGGTACTGAACAGATGGGAGGTCATGGTATAAGACAGAAGGAGGGCTTGGTACTGAACAGATGGGAGGTCATGGTACAGGACAGATGGGAGGTCATGGTATAAGACAGATGGGAGGGCTTGTTACTGAACAGATGGGAGGTCATGGTACAGGACAGATGGGAGGTCATGGTATAAGACAGATGGGAGGGCTTGGTACTGAACAGATGGGAGGGCTTGGTACTGAACAGATGGGAGGGCTTGGTACTGAACAGATGGGAGGTCATGGTACAGGACAGATGGGAGGTCATGGTATAAGACAGATGGGAGGGCTTGGTACTGAACAGATGGGAGGGCTTGGTACTGAACAGATGGGAGGGCTTGGTACTGAACAGATGGGAGGTCATGGTACAGGACAGATGGGAGGTCATGGTATAAGACAGAAGGGAGGGCTTGGTATAAGACAGATGGGAGGGCTTGGTACTGAACAGATGGGAGGTCATGGTATAAGACAGATGGGAGGGCTTGGTATAAGACAGATGGGAGGGCTTGGTACTGAACAGATGAGGAGGTCATGGTATAAGACAGATGGGAGGTCATGGTATAAGACAGAAGGGAGGGCTTGGTACAGGACAGATGGGAGGTCATGGTATAAGACAGATGGGAGGTCATGGTATAAGACAGATGGGAGGGCTTGGTACAGGACAGATGGGAGGGCTTGGTACTGAACAGATGGGAGGTCATGGTACAGGACAGATGGGAGGGCTTGGTACTGAACAGATGGGAGGTCATGGTACAGGACAGATGGGAGGTCATGTTATAAGACAAATGGGAGGGCGTGGTACTGAACAGATGGGAGGGCTTGGTACTGAACAGATGGGAGGGCTTGGTACTGAACAGATGGGAGGTCATGGTACAGGACAGATGGGAGGTCATGGTATAAGACAGAAGGGAGGGCTTGGTATAAGACAGATGGGAGGGCTTGGTACTGAACAGATGGGAGGTCATGGTATAAGACAGAAGGGAGGGCTTGGTACTGAACAGATGGGAGGTCATGGTATAAGACAGATGGGAGGGCTTGGTATAAGACAGATGGGAGGGCTTGGTACTGAACAGATGGGAGGTCATGGTATAACACAGATGGGAGGTCATGGTATAAGACAGAAGGGAGGGCTTGGTACAGGACAGATGGGGAGGTCATGGTATAAGACAGATGGGGAGGCAGATGGGAGGTCATGGTATAAGACAGATGGGAGGGCTTGGTACAGGACAGATGGGAGGGCTTGGTACTGAACAGATGGGAGGTCATGGTACAGGACAGATGGGAGGGCTTGGTTACTGAACAGATGGGAGGGCTTGTTACTGAACAGATGGGAGGGCTTGTTACTGAACAGATGGGAGGGCTTGGTACTGAACAGATGGGAGGTCATGGTATAAGACAGATGGGAGGGCTTGGTACTGAACAGATGGGAGGTCATGGTATAAGACAGAAGGGAGGGCTTGGTACTGAACAGATGGGAGGTCATGGTACAGGACAGATGGGAGGTCATGGTATAAGACAGATGGGAGGGCTTGTTACTGAACAGATGGGAGGTCATGGTACAGGACAGATGGGAGGTCATGGTATAAGACAGATGGGAGGGCTTGGTACTGAACAGATGGGAGGGCTTGGTACTGAACAGATGGAAGGGCTTGGTACTGAACAGATGGGAGGTCATGGTACAGGACAGATGGGAGGTCATGGTATAAGACAGAAGGGAGGGCTTGGTATAAGACAGATGGGAGGGCTTGGTACTGAACAGATGGGAGGTCATGGTATAAGACAGAAGGGGAGGGCTTGGTACTGAACAGATGGGAGGTCATGGTATAAGACAGATGGGAGGTCATGGTATAAGACAGATGGGAGGGCTTGGTACAGGACAGATGGGAGGGCTTGGTAGAGGACGGATGGGAGGTCATGGTATAAGACAGAAGGAGGGCTTGGTACTGAACAGATGGGAGGGCTTGGTACTGAACAGATGGGAGGTCATGGTATAAGACAGAAGGGAGGGCTTGGAACTGAACAGATGGGAGGTCATGGTATAAGACAGAAGGGAGGGCTTGGTACTGAACAGATGGAGGTCATGGTACAGGACAGATGGAAGGTCATGGTATAAGACAGATGGGAGGGCTTGGTACTGAACAGATGGGAGGGCTTGGTACTGAACAGATGGGAGGGATACTTGGTACTGAACAGATGGGAGGTCATGGTACAGGACAGATGGGAGGTCATGGTATAAGACAGAAGGGAGCTTGGTATAAGACAGATGGGAGGGCTTGGTACTGAACAGATGGGAGGTCATGGTATAAGACAGAAGGAGGGCTTGGTACTGAACAGATGGGAGGTCATGGTATAAGACAGATGGGAGGGCTTGGTATAAGACAGATGGGAGGGCTTGGTACTGAACAGATGGGAGGTCATGGTACAGGACAGATGGGAGGTCATGGTATAAGACAGATGGGAGGGCTTGTTACTGAACAGATGGGAGGTCATGGTACAGGACAGATGGGAGGTCATGGTATAAGACAGATGGGAGGGCTTGGTACTGAACAGATGGGAGGGCTTGGTACTGAACAGATGGAAGGGCTTGGTACTGAACAGATGGGAGGTCATGGTACAGGACAGATGGGAGGTCATGGTATAAGACAGAAGGGAGGGCTTGGTATAAGACAGATGGGAGGGCTTGGTACTGAACAGATGGGAGGTCATGGTATAAGACAGAAGGGAGGGCTTGGTACTGAACAGATGGGAGGTCATGGTATAAGACAGATGGGAGGTCATGGTATAAGACAGATGGGAGGGCTTGGTACAGGACAGATGGGAGGGCTTGGTACTGAACAGATGGGAGGTCATGGTACAGGACAGATGGGAGGGCTTGGTACTGAACAGATGGGAGGTCATGGTATAAGACAGATGGGAGGGCTTGGTACAGGACAGATGGGAGGGCTTGGTACAGGACAGATGGGAGGTCTTGGTATAAGAAAGAAGGAGGGCTTGGTACTGAACAGATGGGAGGGCTTGGTACTGAACAGATGGGAGGTCATGGTATAAGACAGATGGGAGGGCTTGGTACTGAACAGATGGGAGGGCTTGGTAGAGGACGGATGGGAGGTCATGGTATAAGACAGAAGGGAGGGCTTGGTACTGAACAGATGGGAGGGCTTGGTACTGAACAGATGGGAGGTCATGGTATAAGACAGAAGGGAGGGCTTGGAACTGAACAGATGGGAGGTCATGGTATAAGACAGAAGGGAGGGCTTGGTACTGAACAGATGGGAGGTCATGGTACAGGACAGATGGAAGGTCATGGTATAAGACAGATGGGAGGGCTTGGTACTGAACAGATGGGAGGGCTTGGTACTGAACAGATGGGAGGGCTTGGTACTGAACAGATGGGAGGTCATGGTACAGGACAGATGGGAGGTCATGGTATAAGACAGAAGGGAGGGCTTGGTATAAGACAGATGGGAGGGCTTGGTACTGAACAGATGGGAGGTCATGGTATAAGACAGAAGGGGAGGGCTTGGTACTGAACAGATGGGAGGTCATGGTATAAGACAGATGGGAGGGCTTGGTATAAGACAGATGGGAGGGCTTGGTACTGAACAGATGGGAGGTCATGGTATAACACAGATGGGAGGTCATGGTATAAGACAGAAGGGAGGGCTTGGTACAGGACAGATGGGAGGTCATGGTATAAGACAGATGGGAGGTCATGGTATAAGACAGATGGGAGGGGTGGTATAAGACAGATGGGAGGGCTTGGTACAGCACAGATGGGAGGGCTTGGTACTGAACAGATGGGAGGTCATGGTACAGGACAGATGGGAGGGCTTGGTACTGAACAGATGGGAGGTCATGGTATAAGACAGATGGGAGGGCTTGGTACAGGACAGATGGGAGGGCTTGGTACTGAACAGATGGGAGGTCTTGGTATAAGACAGAAGGGAGGGCTTGGTACTGAACAGATGGGAGGGCTTGGTACTGAACAGATGGGAGGTCATGGTATAAGACAGATGGGAGGGCTTGGTACTGAACAGATGGGAGGGCTTGGTAGAGGACGGATGGGAGGTCATGGTATAAGACAGACAGGGAGGGCTTGGTACTGAACAGATGGGAGGGCTTGGTATAAGACAGAAGGGAGGGCTTGGTACTGAACAGATGGGAGGTCATGGTATAAGACAGAAGGGAGGCTTGGTACTGAACAGATGGGAGGGCTTGGTACTGAACAGATGGGAGGTCATGGTACAGGACAGATGGGAGGTCATGGTATAAGACAGAAGGGAGGGCTTGGTATAAGACAGATGGGAGGGCTTGGTACTGAACAGATGGGAGGTCATGGTATAAGACAGAAGGGAGGCCTTGGTACTGAACAGATGGGAGGTCATGGTATAAGACAGATGGGAGGGCTTGGTATAAGACAGATGGGAGGGCTTGGTACTGAACAGATGGGAGGTCATGGTATAAGACAGATGGGAGGTCATGGTATAAGACAGAAGGGAGGGCTTGGTACAGGACAGATGGGGGAGGTCATTGTATAAGACAGATGGGAGGGCTTGGTACAGGACAGATGGGAGGGCTTGGTACTGAACAGATGGGAGGTCATGGTACAGGACAGATGGGAGGGCATGGTATGAACAGATGGGAGGTCATGGTATAAGACAGATGGGAGGGCTTGGTACAGGACAGATGGGAGGGCTTGGTACTGAACAGATGGGAGGGCTTGGTACTGAACAGATGGGAGGTCATGGTATAAGACAGAAGGGAGGGCTTGGTACTGAACAGATGGGAGGTCATGGTATAAGACAGATGGGAGGGCTTGGTACAGGACAGATGGGAGGGCTTGGTACTGAACAGATGGGAGGGCTTGGTACTGAACAGATGGGAGGTCATGGTATAAGACAGATGGGAGGGCTTGGTACTGAACAGATGGGAGGGCTTGGTAGAGGACGGATGGGAGGTCATGGTATAAGACAGAAGGGAGGGCTTGGTACTGAACAGATGGGAGGGATTGGTATAAGACAGAAGGGAGGGCTTGGTACTGAACAGATGGGAGGTCATGGTATAAGACAGAAGGGAGGGCTTGGTACTGAACAGATGGGAGGTCATGGTATAAGACAGAAGGGAGGGCTTGGTACTGAACAGATGGGGAGGTCATGGTATAAGACAGAAGGGAGGGCTTGGTACTGAACAGATGGGAGGTCATGGTATAAGACAGAAGGGAGGGCTTGGTACTGAACAGATGGGAGGGCTTGGTACTGAACAGATGGGAGGTCATGGTATAAGACAGATGGGAGGGCTTGGTACTGAACAGATGGGAGGGCTTGGTACAGGACAGATGGGAGGTCATGGTATAAGACAGATGGGAGGCTTGGTACAGGACAGATGGGAGGGCTTCGTACAGGACAGATGGGAGGGCTTGGTACAGGACAGATGGGAGGGCTTGGTACTGAACAGATGGGAGGTCATGGTACAGGACAGATGGGAGGGCTTGGTACTGAACAGATGGGAGGTCATGGTATAAGACAGATGGGAGGGCTTGGTACTGAACAGATGAGGTCATGGTATAAGACAGATGGGAGGGCTTGGTACTGAACAGATGGGAGGTCATGGTATAAGACAGAAGGGAGGGCTTGGTACTGAACAGATGGGAGGGCTTGGTACTGAACAGATGGGAGGGCATGGTATAAGACAGATGGGAGGGCTTGGTACTGAACAGATGGGAGGTCATGGTATAAGACAGATGGGAGGGCTTGGTACTGAACAGATGGGAGGTCATGGTACAGGACAGATGGGAGGGCTTGGTACAGGACAGATGGGAGGGCTTGGTACTGAACAGATGGGAGGGCTTGGTACAGGACAGATGGGAGGGCTTGGTACTGAACAGATGGGAGGGCTTGGTACAGGACAGATGGGAGGGCTTGGTACTGAACAGATGGGAGGGCTTGGTACAGGACAGATGGGAGGGCTTGGTACTGAACAGATGGGAGGGCTTGGTACTGAACAGATGGGAGGGCTTGGTACAGGACAGATGGGAGGGCTTGGTACTGAACAAATGGGAGGGCTTGGTACAGGACAGATGGGAGGCTTGGTACTGAACAGATGGGAGGTCATGGTATAAGACAGATGGGAGGGCTTGGTACTGAACAGATGGGAGGGCTTGGTACAGGACAGATGGGAGGGCTTGGTACTGAACAAATGGGAGGGCTTGGTACTGAACAAATGGGAGGGCTTGGTACAGGACAGATGGGAGGGCTTGGTATAAGACAGAAGGAGGGCTTGGTACTGAACAGATGGGAGGTCATGGTATAAGACAGAAGGGAGGGCTTGGTACTGAACAGATGGGAGGGCTTGGTACTGAACAGATGGGAGGTCATGGTACAGGACAGATGGGAGGTCATGGTATAAGACAGAAGGGAGGGCTTGGTATAAGACAGATGGGAGGGCTTGGTACTGAACAGATGGGAGGTCATGGTATAAGACAGAAGGGAGGCCTTGGTACTGAACAGATGGGAGGTCATGGTATAAGACAGATGGGAGGGCTTGGTATAAGACAGATGGGAGGGCTTGGTACTGAACAGATGGGAGGTCATGGTATAAGACAGATGGGAGGTCATGGTATAAGACAGAAGGGAGGGCTTGGTACAGGACAGATGGGAGGTCATTGTATAAGACAGATGGGAGGGCTTGGTACAGGACAGATGGGAGGGCTTGGTACTGAACAGATGGGAGGTCATGGTACAGGACAGATGGGAGGGCTTGGTACTGAACAGATGGGAGGTCATGGTATAAGACAGATGGGAGGGCTTGGTACAGGACAGATGGGAGGGCTTGGTACTGAACAGATGGGAGGGCTTGGTACTGAACAGATGGGAGGTCATGGTATAAGACAGAAGGGAGGGCTTGGTACTGAACAGATGGGAGGTCATGGTATAAGACAGATGGGAGGGCTTGGTACAGGACAGATGGGAGGGCTTGGTACTGAACAGATGGGAGGGCTTGGTACTGAACAGATGGGAGGTCATGGTATAAGACAGATGGGAGGGCTTGGTACTGAACAGATGGGAGGGCTTGGTAGAGGACGGATGGGAGGTCATGGTATAAGACAGAAGGGAGGGCTTGGTACTGAACAGATGGGAGGGATTGGTATAAGACAGAAGGGAGGGCTTGGTACTGAACAGATGGGAGGTCATGGTATAAGACAGAAGGGAGGGCTTGGTACTGAACAGATGGGAGGTCATGGTATAAGACAGAAGGGAGGGCTTGGTACTGAACAGATGGGGAGGTCATGGTATAAGACAGAAGGGAGGGCTTGGTACTGAACAGATGGGAGGTCATGGTATAAGACAGAAGGGAGGGCTTGGTACTGAACAGATGGGAGGGCTTGGTACTGAACAGATGGGAGGTCATGGTATAAGACAGATGGGAGGGCTTGGTACTGAACAGATGGGAGGTCATGGTACAGGACAGATGGGAGGTCATGGTATAAGACAGATGGGAGGGCTTGGTACAGGACAGATGGGAGGGCTTCGTACAGGACAGATGGGAGGGCTTGGTACAGGACAGATGGGAGGGCTTGGTACTGAACAGATGGGAGGTCATGGTACAGGACAGATGGGAGGGCTTGGTACTGAACAGATGGGAGGTCATGGTATAAGACAGATGGGAGGGCTTGGTACTGAACAGATGAGAGGTCATGGTATAAGACAGATGGGAGGGCTTGGTACTGAACAGATGGGAGGTCATGGTATAAGACAGAAGGGAGGGCTTGGTACTGAACAGATGGGAGGGCTTGGTACTGAACAGATGGGAGGTCATGGTATAAGACAGATGGGAGGGCTTGGTACTGAACAGATGGGAGGTCATGGTATAAGACAGATGGGAGGGCTTGGTACTGAACAGATGGGAGGTCATGGTACAGGACAGATGGGAGGGCTTGGTACAGGACAGATGGGAGGGCTTGGTACTGAACAGATGGGAGGGCTTGGTACAGGACAGATGGGAGGGCTTGGTACTGAACAGATGGGAGGGCTTGGTACAGGACAGATGGGAGGGCTTGGTACTGAACAGATGGGAGGGCTTGGTACAGGACAGGTGGGAGGGCTTGGTACTGAACAGATGGGAGGGCTTGGTACTGAACAGATGGGAGGGCTTGGTACAGGACAGATGGGAGGGCTTGGTACTGAACAAATGGGAGGGCTTGGTACAGGACAGATGGGAGGGCTTGGTACTGAACAGATGGGAGGTCATGGTATAAGACAGATGGGAGGGCTTGGTACTGAACAGATGGGAGGGCTTGGTACAGGACAGATGGGAGGGCTTGGTACTGAACAAATGGGAGGGCTTGGTACTGAACAAATGGGAGGGCTTGGTACAGGACAGATGGGAGGGCTTGGTACTGAACAGATGGGAGGGCTTGGTACTGAACAGATGGGAGGGCTTGGTACTGAACAGATGGGAGGGCTTGGTACTGAACAGATGGGGGGGCATGGTACTGAACAGATCGGAGGGCTTGGTACTGAATAGATGGGAGGTCATGTTACTGAACAGATGGGAGGGCTTGGTACTGAACAGATAGGAGGGCTTGGTACTGAACAGATGGGAGGGCTTGATTCAGGACAGATGGGAGGGCTTGTTACTGAGCAGATAGGAGGGCTTGGTACTGAACAGATGGGAGGGCATGGTACTGAACAGATGGGAGGGCTTGATTCAGGACAGATGGGAGGGCTTGTTACTGAGCAGATAGGAGGGCTTGGTACTGAACAGATGGGAGGGCATGGTACTGAACAGATGGGAGGGCTTGATTCAGGACAGATGGGAGGGCTTGTTACTGAGCAGATGGGAGGGCTTGGTACTGAACAGATGGGAGGGCTTGGTACTGAACAGATGGGAGGGCTTGGTAGAGGACAGATGGGAGGGCTTGGTACAGGATAGATGGGGGGCTTGGTACTGAACAGATGGGAGGGCTTGGTACTGAACAGATGGGAGGTCATGGTATAAGACAGAAGGAGGGCTTGGTACTGAACAGATGGGAGGGCTTGGTACTGAACAGATGGGAGGGCTTGGTACTGAACAGATGGGAGGGCATGGTATAAGACAGATGGGAGGGCTTGGTACAGGACAGATGGGAGGGCTTGGTACAGGACAGATGGGAGGGCTTGGTACAGGACAGATGGGAGGGCTTGGTACAGGACAGATGGGAGGGCTTGGTACAGGACAGATGGGAGGGCTTGGTACTGAACAAATGGGAGGGCTTGGTATAGGACAGATGGGAGGGCTTGGTACTGAACAGATGGGAGGGCTTGGTACTGAACAGATGGGAGGGCTTGGTACTGAACAGATGGGAGGGCTTGGTACTGAACAGATGGGGGCATGGTACTGAACAGATCGGAGGGCTTGGTACTGAATAGATGGGAGGTCATGTTACTGAGCAGATAGGAGGGCTTGGTACTGAACAGATGGGAGGGCATGGTACTGAACAGATGGGAGGGCTTGATTCAGGACAGATGGGAGGGCTTGTTACTGAGCAGATGGGAGGGCTTGGTACTGAACAGATGGGAGGGCTTGGTAGAAGACAGATGGGAGGGCTTGGTACAGGACAGATGGGAGGGCTTGGTACTGAACAGATGGGAGGGCTTGGTACTGAACAGATGGGAGGGCTTGTTACTGAGCAGATGGGAGGGCTTGGTACTGAACAGATGGGAGGGCTTGGTACTGAACAGAAGGGAGGGCTTGGTACTGAACAGATGGGAGGGCTTGGTACTGAACAGATGGGAGGGCTTGGTACTGAACAGATGGGAGGGCTTGGTACTGAACAGATGGGAGGGCTTGGTACTGAACAGAAGGGAGGGCTTGGTACTGAACAGATGGGAGGGCTTGGTACTGAACAGAAGGAGGGCTTGGTACTGAACAGATGGGAGGGCTTGTTACTGAACAGATGGGAGGGCTTGGTACTGAACAGATGGGAGGGCTTGTTACTGAAATGATGGGAGGGCATTTTTATTTATTTATTTTATTTAACCAGATAAAGCAAAGCAGTTTGACAGATACAACGACACAGAGTTACACATGGAGTAAAAAAAAACATAACAGTCAATAATACAGTATAAACAAGTCTATATATGATGTGAGCAAATGAGGTGAGATAAGGGAGGTAAAGGCAAAAAAAGGCCATGGTAGCGAAGTAAATACAAATTATTATTATTTTTTTTTCACCTTTATTTCAACCAGGTAGGCTAGTTGAGAACAAGTTCTCATTTGCAACTGCGACCTGGCCAAGATAAAGCATAGCAGTGTGAACAGACAACACAGAGTTACACATGGAGTAAACAATTAACAAGTCAATAACACAGTAGAAAAAAAGGGGAGTCTATATACAATGTGCAAAAGGCATGAGGAGATATACAGGAAATAATTACAATATTGCAGATTAACACTGGAGTGATAAATGATCATGTACAGGTAGAGATATTGGTGTGCAAAAGAGCAGAAAAGTAAATAAATAAAAACTGTGGGGATGAGGTAGGTGAAAATGGGTGGGCTATTTACCAATAGGTTATGTACAGCTGCAGCGATCGGTTAGCTGCTCAGATAGCTGATGTTTGAAGTTGGTGAGGGAGATAAAAGTCTCAACTTCAGCGATTTTGCAATTCGTTCCAGTCACAGGCAGCAGAGTACTGGAACGAAAGGCGGCCGAATGAGGTGTTGGCTTTAGGGATGATCAGTGAGATACACCTGCTGGAGGGCGTGCTACGGATGGGTGTAGCCATCGTGACCAGTGAACTGAGATAAGGCGGAGCTTTACCTAGCATGGCCTTGTAGATGACCTGGAGCCAGTGGGTCTGGCGACGAATATGTAGCGAGGGCCAGCCGACTAGAGCATACAAGTCGCAGTGGTGGGTAGAATAAGGTTGCTTTAGTGACAAAACGGATGGCACTGTAATAAACTGCATCCAGTTTGCTGAGTAGAGTGTTGGAAGCGATTTTGTAGATGACATCGCCAAAGTCGAGGATCGGTAGGATAGTCAGTTTTACTAGGGTAAGCTTGGCAGCGTGAGTGAAGGAGGCTTTGTTGCGGAATAGAAAGCCGACTCTTGATTTGATTTTCGATTGGAGATGTTTGATATGGGTCTGGAAGGAGAGTTTGCAGTCTAGCCAGACACCTAGGTACTTATAGGTGTCCACATATTCAAGGTCGGAACCATCCAGTGTGATGATGCTAGTCGGGCATGCGGGTGCAGGCAGCGATCGGTTGAAAAGCATGCATTTGGTTTTACTAGCATTTAAGAGCAGTTGGAGGCCACGGAAGGAGTGGTGTATGGCATTGAAGCTCGTTTGGAGGTTAGATAGCACAGTGTCCAATGACGGGCCGAAAGTATATAGAATGGTGTCGTCTGCGTAGATATATATGCATTGATATATACAGAGAAAAGAGTCGGCCCGAGAATTGAACCCTGTGGCACCCCCATAGAGACTGCCAGAGGGCCGGACAGCATGCCCTCCGATTTGACACACTAAACTCTGTCTGCAAAGTAATTGGTGAACCAGGCAAGGCAGTCATCTGAAAACCCGAGGCTACTGAGTCTGCCGATAAGAATATGGTGATTGACAGAGTCGAAAGCCTTGGCAAGGTCGATGAAGACGGCTGCACAGTACTGTCTTTTGTCGATGGCGGTTATGATGTCTTTTAGTACCTTGAGTGTGGCTGAGGTGCACCCGTGACCGGCTCGGAAACCAGATTGCATAGCGGAGAAGGTACGGTGGGATTCGAGATGGTCAGTGACCTGTTTGTTGACTTGGCTTTCGAAGACCTTAGATAGGCAGGGCACAATGGATATAGGTCTGTAACAGTTTGGGTACAGGCTGTCTCCCCCTTTGAAGAGGGGATGACTGCAGCAGCTTTCCAATCCTTGGGGATCTCAGACGATATGAAAGAGAGGTTGAACAGGCTGGTAATAGGGGTTGCGACAATGGCGGCGGATAGTTTCAGAAATAGAGGGTCCAGATTGTCAAGCCCAGCTGATTTATACGGGTCCAGGTTTTGCAGCTCTTTCAGAACATCTGTTATCTGGATTTGGGTAAAGGAGAACCTGGAGAGGCTTGGGCGAGGAGCTGCGGGGGGGCCGGAGCTGTTGGCCGAGGTAGGAGTAGCCAGGCGGAAGGCATGGCCAGCTGTTGAGAAATGCTTGTTGAAGTTTTCGATAATCATGGATTTGTCGGTGGTGACCGTGTTCCCTAGCCTCAGTGCAGTGGGCAGCTGGGAGGAGGTGCTCTTGTTCTCCATGGACTTCACAGTGTCCCAGAACTTTTTGGAGTTGGAGCTACAGGATGCAAACTTCTGCCTGAAGAAGCTGGCCTTAGCTTTCCTGACTGACTGCGTGTATTGGTTCCTGACTTCCTGAACAGTTGCATATCGCGGGACTGTTCGATGCTATTGCAGTCCGCCACAGGATGTTTTTGTGCTGGTCGAGGGCAGTCAGGTCTGGAGTGAACCAAGGGCTGTATCTGTTCTTAGTTTTGCATTTTTTGAACGGAGCATGCTTATCTAAAATGGTGAGGAAGTTACTCTTAAAGAATGACTTTTAGATTTGCTAACTTCAAATTAATGACTCGGGACGTCGGTTTTGATAAGAAGACTTCTTTAGTAAGAATACTTGTTTACGTTACATTTAACAACAATGGTTGTGGTACAGAGCAATGCAGGTAAGATGCTGTCGGAAAGTCAGCCACAATCACCGCACCTGCACATAATTGGCGCGTTATCACTCATTCCTCTCGCAGGGCATTCTGGGACTTGCAGTCAAAAAGCAGAATTCAACACAACCCAATACAATTACATATGCAAATAAATCTAAAGAATTATCTCAAATATCTCAGCTCAAAGAATGAACTTAAACATGAACTCAAACACATTAAAGTTACAACAATGACCAGGCATCCTCAACTGACGGGATGAGGTCAATGTACTTCCAGGATACCCGGGCCAGGTCGATTAGAAAGGCCTGCTCACAGAAGTGTTTTAGGGAGCGTTTGACAGTGATGAGGGGTGGTCGTTTGACTGCGGCACCGTAGCGGATACAGGCAATGAGGCAGTGGTCGCTGAGATCCTGGTTGAAGACAGCAGAGGTGTATTTGGAGGGCCAGTTGGTCAGGATGACGTCTATGAGAGGGTGCCCTTGCTTACAGAGTTAGGGTTGTACCTGGTGGGTTCCTTGATGATTTGTGTGAGATTAAGGGCATCGAGCTTAGATTGTAGGACTGCCGGGGTGTTAAGCCTATCCCAGTTTAGGTCACCTAACAGAACAAACTCTGAAGCTAGATGGGGGGCAATCAATTCACAAATGGTGTCCAGGGCACAGCTGGGAGCTGAGGGGGGTCGGTAGCAGGCGGCAACAGTGAGAGACTTATTTCTGGAGAGAGTAATTTTCAGAATTAGTAGTTCGAACTGTTTGGGTATGGACCTGGAAAGTATGACATTACTTTGCAGGCTATCTCTGCAGTAGACTGCAACTCAATCAATCAATCAATCAAATTGTATTTATATAGCCCTTCGTACATCAGCTGATATCTCAAAGTGCTGTACAGAAACCCAGCCTAAAACCCCAAACAGCAAGCAATGCAGGTGTAGAAACTCCTCCCCTTTGGCAGTTCTATCTTGACGGAAGATGTTATAGTTGGGTATGGAAATCTCTGAATTTTTGGTGGCCCTCCTGAGCCAGGATTCAGACACGGCAAGGACATCAGGGTTAGCAGAGTGTGCTAAAGCAGTGAGTAAAACAAACTTAGGGAGGAGGCTTCTGATGTTGACATGCATGAAACCAAGGCTTTTCGATCACAGAAGTCAACAAATGAGGGTGCCTGGGGACATGCAGGGCCTGGGTTTACCTCCACATCACCCGTGGAACAGAGAAGGAGTAGTATGAGGGTAGTATGAGTATCAAAACTGGTCGCCTAGAGCGTTGGGGACAGAGAATAAGAGGAGCAGGTTTCTGGGCATGGTAGAATATATTCAGGGCATAATGCGCAGACAGGGGTATGGTGGGGTGCGGGTACGGCGGAGGTAAGCCCAGGCACTGGGTGATGATGAGAGAGGTTTTATCTCTGGACATGCTGGTTGTAATGGGTGAGGTCACCGCATATGTGGGAGGTGGGACAAAGGAGGTATCAGGGGTATGAGGAGTGGGACTAGGGGCTCCATTGTGAACTAAAACAATGATAACTAACCTGAGCAACAGTATACAAGGCATATTGACATTTGAGAGAGACATACAGCGAGGCATAAAGTAATCACAGGTGTTGAATTGGGAAAGCTAGCTAAAACAGTGGGTGAGACAACAGCTAATCAGCTAGCATAACAACAGCAGGTAAAATGGCATTGACAAGGCAACGGGGCCGACAGATAAAACAAACAAGCAGAATGGAGTATGGAGTACCGTGATTAATGGACAGTCCAGCGTGCATCAGCTATGTAGCCAAGTGATCAGAGTCCAGGGGCAGCGGTGGATGGGGCAGGGGGCTGGACTGGCGAGTGTTATCCAAAAAAACTAACAATGACTAAATAGCTTGTAGCTAGTTAGCTGGTTAGCTTCTGGAGGTTCTTGAGTGTGTTCTAAAAATTAAAAATAATAGCGATTCCGTATCACATTGGGTGAGGCAGGTTTCCGGAAGGTATAAACCAATTTTAAAAATCGGGAAGAGATAGAAAGTACATATGGGCCACTGCGATGCAGACGGTTAGCAGGCCTGTGCTAACAAGCTAACAGATTAGCAGGCCGGGGTAAACAAGGTAGTAGTTAGCGGGCCTGGGCTAAACAAGCTAGCAGTTAGCATGCCGAATTAGCAAGCAAGGAGATAGCGAGGGCTAGAGAGTTAGCCTTTGGAGGGGACGTCGCGATGGGGTGAGTCTGTTTATTCCTCTTCATGCAGTGACATCGATAGACCGGTCGTGGATCCGAGTATAGAAGCCCAGGAGTATGCTAGGAACACAGGAGCTCTGGCCGGGCTAGCTTCAAGCTACGTGGGTGGAGACGCTAGCCAGGAGTAATCAACCAGGGTTGCGGTTTAGCTCGATAGCTAGTTGTGAAGATCCAGCTGAAAAAAATGTTCCGTTTGCGGAGGGAATCCGGGGATAAAAAGATAAATAGGTCCGTTATGCTCTGGTTAGCGTCGTGTTGTTCGAACTGGCGAGAGCTTTCCGAGTTAAAGGTTAGCTGATGACCGGTTAGCTGAAGACCGCTAGCATAGCTGGTGGTTTGCTGGCTAGCTTCAGTTGAGGGGTTCCGGTTCTGAAGTAAATATAAATACTTTAGGAAAAGTAGCTACATTGGGTGAGGCGGATTGCAGGAGAGTATTTGGAAGCTTAGGTTTAGCAAAATGTTTTTAAAGATATGCGAAGAAAAATATCTAAAACGAAAAAGAGACTATATTTACAGATATTTACAGAGAGACGATACCACAGGACGACTTACTGCTACGCCATCTTGGACAAGATCAATATAGCAAGTAAAACACTGGAATGGTAGATTTGCAGTGGAAGAATGTGCAAAGTAGAAATAAAAATAATGGGGTGCAAAGGAGCAAAATAAATTAATTAATTAAATACAGTAGGGAAAGGAAAGAGAGAGAGAGAGAGAGAGAGAGAGAGAGAGAGAGAGAGAGAGAGAGAGAGAGAGAGAGAGAGAGAGAGAGAGAGAGAGAGAGAGAGAGAGGGGGAGAAAGAGAGATAGAGAGTCAGAGACCTCTGTAACACAGTGAGCCAAAGAGGACACCAGTCGCCCAGTCTATGATCCCACAAGGAGGTCGGACGACAAACACATGAAACGCACACAGCAGCAACCAGGAGAGTGGTCCTCACATACACAGTGAAGGTTTGCTGACGACACAACGGTGGTAGGACTGATCAGTGTGGTGTGGTGCCAGGCAACAAACTCTCCTCAACGTCAGTAAGACAAAGGAACTGATCATGGACTACAGGAAATGGAAAGGCGACCACGTCCCTATTCACATTAACGGGGCTGTTGTGGGCCAGGTCGAGAGCTTCAAGTTCCTCTGTGTCCACATGACTAAGGAAGGCTGAAAATAATTGCCACGGTTTTGCAGATCCTCAAAATGTTCTACAGCTGCAACATTGAGAAGCTGCATCTTGACTGGCTGCATCACTGATTGGTACGGCAACTGCAAGGCATCCGACCGCAAGGTGTTACAGACTTCTATACCAGGCGGTGTCAGAGGAAGAACCAGAGAATTGTTAAAGACTCCAGCCACCCGTCATAGACTGTTCTCTGTTGCCACACGGCAAGCAGTACCAGTGCCCCAAGTCTGGAACCAACAGGACCCTATAAACAGCTTTTACCCCCAAGCCATAAGCTAAACAAGACTGCTAAATAGCTTATCAAATGGCTACCCGGACGACCTGCATCGACACACACACACACACACACACACACGCACACGCACACGCACACGCACACGCACACACACACACACACACACACACACACACACACACACACACACACACACAATACATAACACATGCATACTGATGCCACACACACACACACACACACACTACATAACACATGCATACTGATGCCACACACACACTACATAACACATGCATACTGATGCCACACACACACACTACATAACACATGCATACTGATGCTACACATACACACACACTACATAACACATGCATACTGATGCCACACACACACACACACTACATAACACATGCATACTGATGCCACACACACACTACATAACACATGCATACTGATGCCACACACACACACACACTACATAACACATGCATACAGATGCCACACACACTACATAACACATGCATACTGATGCCACACACACACTACATAACACATGCATACTGATGCCACACACACACACACTACATAACACATGCATAATGATGCCACACACACACTACATAACACATGCATATTGATGCCACACACACACACTACATAACACACGCACACATGCATACTGATGCCACACACACACTACATAACACATGCATACTGATGCCACACACACACACTACATAACACACGCACACATGCATACTGATGCCACACACACACTTTCAAATTGCTATTATCTATCCTGTTGCCTAGACACTTTAAACCTACCTGTATGTACATTGCTACCTCAATTACCTAATGACTACCTTTATTCACTGTGTATTTCCTTGTATCACCCTTCTTCTTTTTTTTTAATCTTTAACTCTTTCTTGTTGGAACAGGACCCGTAAGTAAGCATTTCACTGTTAGTCTTCAGCTGCTGTTTACAAAGCATGTGACAAATACAATTTGATTTGATTTGAAATCAAAGGCCCACACACAATGGCAGGGATTCAAAGACCCACATACAAACAGGATCACACACACACACAGTGTGAATGGGGAATATGACAGAGACAGGGCTTTGGGGAATCTGGGTAAAACAGGAATATGTTCCAGATGGATGCTAATGCCCAAAGTGCAGAAGATTAGCCGGCATCTGAAGCTACACCTCTGCATCTCTCTTGTGCATCTCTCTCTGCAGGGCGTCATTATCATACCAAGTCAACGTTTCTGCCCTGATATTTTGATAAAGATGAGAAGGACGTATGTAACACAACAGTGTACAGATTTTTGTCTGTTTGCAAAATATATTATATATGACATTCCCTTATTGATTTGAACGGCTTGGGTTGAGGTCAAATTCAATTTCAATTCAGTCAATCACTTCTTGAATTGACTGGATTTTATTTATTTTTATTTTATTTTACCTTTATTTAACTAGGCAAGATCAGTTAAGAACAAAATCTTATTTTCAATGACGGCCTAGGAACAGTGGGTTAACTGCCTGTTCAGGGGCAGAACGACAGATTTGTACCTTGTCAGCTCAGTGGTTTGAACTTGCAACCTTCCGGTTACTAGTCCAACGCTCTAACCACTAGGCTACGCTGCCGCCAATGGAATTGATCCCAACCATGCCAATGAAATTCACAAACAGAGTTTGATTGAAAGCTACATTAGCCAGTGTTGGGGAAAGTCAGGGTCTGAGTGACAGACAGTGTGTGCCATGTGAGTCATGTGAGTTATTTGGCTGGACAGCAGCATAGTGCCCTAAAAGCCAGACCATTCATCCATTGGGCGTCTGCCAGTCATTGCTCTAGGCGGGAAAGAGAGGGAGGGGGAGTGCTTTCAATAGAACCGCAGACTGCACAACTTTCTAAAAACAACTGTACATTTCCCAATGGGGCTCCAGGGGCTCTTTAACTGAAATTGTAGGCAGAGGATCTAAGGGAATCGCTGCCATGCTGTAGGAAGAGAATGAAACTAGAATGACACTAGATCACAGACAGATTGTTCACTGTCTTTACCTGTCATACGACATCACAGCTCTACTTGTGAACATACTGGTCTGTACCACACCTACGGCACATGCATGAACACAGACATAGAGAATAAGACAGGCAGAGCGAGTGACAGACAGAGCGACAGACAGAGCGACACACAGAGCAACACACAGAGCGACCGACAGTACAACAGACAGACAGATAGAAATTATTTGAAATGTCTATTATTTTGGTTTACTGTTAATTTTTGTTTATTACACTTTTTATTTATCTATTTCACTTGCTTTGGTAATGTAAACATATGTTTCCCATGCCAATAAAGCCCCTTGAATTGAGAGAGAGAGGAGATAGAGAGCAGAGAGAGAGAAACAACCTTGAGGCTTTCTCTGTAGCAAAGCAGCCAGTTGGAAAGAGTTGTGAGAGGGGTGATGAACACACACTCACACAAATACACTGACAGAGTGTGAGACATAGTCAGTCAGAAGTAGGGCAGCCGATCTCTCGGCTCAAAGGCCCAAAGCACTTTCCCTCAATCATTACACAACAAACGGCAGTCCTATAATACAATGAGACTAAAGTTTACTTAACCCAGTCCTGATGAGGAGATCATGAAAAAGAGAATAGGAGAGGGAGAGAGAAGAGGAGAAAAATAAAACACAAGCTATTTTTGTTTTACTATATACCCTTAAATATATATATATATATATATATATATATATATATATATATATATATATATATATATATAAAATATATGCCATTTAGCAGACGCTTTTATCCAAAGCGACTTACAGTCATGTGTGCATAAATTCTACGTATGGGTGGTCCCGGGAATCGAACCCACTACCCTGGCGTTACAAGCGCCATGCTCTACCAACTGAGCTACAGAAGGACCACACACTCACATGCGCACACACACGCACACAGGGCCCTTCCCAACCCTGAATAAAGTTCAGCATAGAGGGCGTTTTGGCAGTGGCTGTGGTTGCCAGGGTGATGAGGAGGCCTGAGTACCACCCCTAGAAACCAGAAGAAAAGAGGGGGAAGAAAACAAAGAGAGAAAGAAAGAGAAAACTGTTCTTATATTGAGTTCACAGTGTGATGTAGGCCAACAGATGGTTGGAAATTGAAAATGAGTCATTGTTTACCCTCTTGCAGCTAGCTCTGGCTGTTAGCATTAGCTGTTAGTAGTGTGTTAGCATTAGCATTTTGCTGTTAGCATTCTGCTTTTTTGGCTCATCACAGAAAAATGTTGCAGGTGGTGTCGAAGAACATGAAAAGCTATGAGAGAGTCCTGTGGTTCAGTTAGGAGTTAGTTGACAAGAATAGTGTGAGATGCAGGCAGGCAATTACTTTCATGTCTCGTTGTGTGAGCCTTGGGCAATAGGCCAAGCAGAGGCTGAATGTATGACTTGGAGTCGTAACTCTCACACACTTAAGGGTCTATCAGAGTACCAAACTTGTAGGCAAACGACCAGCAGTGTTCTAGAATATTAGATTGTTGGCTTTCATACTTTTAGAATTCTCAGCGCAACTCAAGCAATTTCTCCAACTATCAACACATTCAAATGAATGGAGGACGTGTACCGGACAGAGATGGTGGTCTCAGAAGCATGTAGCTATGTCACAATGGGATGCTGGACTATCGCGCTCAGTGTCTGTCGACCTATGATTTACGCTTAAGGCTACCCACTTGCTCACACACGCACGTGTACTGTACACACATTGGCGCACACAGATAAAAGAACAAACACAGTCACGTGTACATGCACACACACCCCTCACACACACAAACACACACTTTGATACTCCTTTCTGCCCAGCTCTAGTCCAGCCCAGCGCTGAGCCCATCTGACTCACAGAGCAGTGAGCTGAACTAAGAGACATGTTCTAGCTAAACCCATCGGGAACGTGAGGGCTGAGCGGGCTAGAGATAACATGGTGGTCAGGATGAGATAGATGTCTCTGTGGAAGTCTCAAGAGTCCTCTGGAACAAAATGGACGCCATGCATCACCCTCACAGTTCACGAGCTCCAAAAATGTAAAGCATTAGCAAAACCTTAGATGAAATGTGTTGTGAAAAATGGGAAGCACTGAATCCCACCTATACTGTTTTACCATAATAAACACATGCACACGCACGTATGCAAACACACACACACTAACTAATCTTTGCTAAGTAGTTCTGTATCTGATCTGTATCAATATCTTCATAATTGCTCCCCCTGAGGACCCTGTCCTCATCAGTGCCACCAGAGCAGTAGAGAGAAAACATGGCCTGAGGGCAGAGGGTAGTACAAACATGGCCTGAGGGCCGAGCGTAGTAAAAACATGGCCCGGGGCCGAGGGTAAAATACAAACATGGCCTGAGGGGCCGACGGTAGTACAAACATGGCCTGAGGGCAGAGGGTAGTACAAACATGGCCTGAGGGCCGAGCATAGTAAAACATGGCCTGAGGGCCGACGGTAGTACAAACATGGCCTGAGGGCCGACGGTAGTAAAACATGGCCTGAGGGCCAAGGGTAGTGAAAACATGGCCTCAGGGCCAAAGGTAGTGAAACATGGCCTGAGGCCCGAGGGTAAAAAACATGGCCTCAGGTAGTGAAAACATGGCCTGAGGCCCGAGGGTAGTACAAACATGGCCTGAGGGCCGACAGTAGTACAAACATGGCCTGAGGGCCAAGGGTAGTGAAAACATGGCCTCAGGTAGTAAAAACATGGCCTGAGGGCCGACGGTAGTAAAAACATGGCCTGAGGGCCAAGGGTAGTGAAAACATGGCCTCAGGTAGTAAAAACATGGCCTGAGGGCCGACGGTAGTAAAAACATGGCCTGAGGGCCAAGGGTAGTGAAAACATGGCCTCAGGGCCAAAGGTAGTGAAAACATGGCCTGAGGCCCGAGGGTAGTAAAACATGGCCTCAGGTAGTAAAAACATGGCCTCAGGTAGTAAAACATGGCCTGAGGGGCCAAGGGTAGTGAAAACATGGCCTGAGGCCCGAGGGTAGTACAAACATGGCCTGAGGGCCGACAGTAGTACAAACATGGCCTGAGGGCCGAGGGTAGTATAAACATGGCCTGAGGGCCGACAGTAGTACAAACATGGCCTGAGGGCCAAGGGTAGTGAAAACATGGCCTCAGGTAGTAAAAACATGGCCCGAGGGCCGACGGTAGTAAAAACATGGCCTCAGGTAGTGAAAACATGGCCTGAGGCCCGAGGGTAGTACAAACATGGCCTCAGGTAGTGAAAACATGGCCTGAGGCCCGAGGGTAGTACAAACATGGCCTCAGGTAGTAAAAACATGGCCTCAGGGCCTCAGGTAGTAAAAACATGGCCTGAGGGCCAAGGGTAGTGAAAACATGGCCTCAGGGCCAAAGGTAGTGAAAACATGGCCTGAGGCCCGAGGGTAGTGAAAACATGGCCTCAGGTAGTGAAAACATGGCCTGAGGGCCGACGGTAGTGAAAACATGGCCTCGGGGCAGAGGGTAGTAAAAACATGGCCTCAGGGCAGAGGGTAGTAAAAACATGGCCTCAGGTCCGAGGGTAGTAAAAATATGGCCTCAGGGCCGAGGGTAGTGTAAACATGGCCTGAGGGCCGAGGGTAGTACAAACATGGCCTGAGGGCCGAGGGTAGTACAAACATGGCCTGAGGGCCGACAGTAGTAGAAACATGGCCTGAGGGCCAAGGGTAGTGAAAACATGGCCTCAGGTAGTAAAAAACATGGCCCGAGGGCCGAGGGTAGTACAAACATGGCCTCAGGTAGTAAAAACATGGCCTCAGGTAGTAAAAACATGGCCTGAGGGCCAAGGGTAGGAAAACATGGCCTCAGGGCCAAAGGTAGTGAAAACATGGCCTGAGGCCCGAGGGTAGTGAAAACATGGCCTGAGGGCCGATGGTAGTGAAAACATGGCCTCGGGGCAGAGGGTAAAAACATGGCCTCAGGGCAGAGGGTAGTAAAAACATGGCCTCAGGTCCGAGGGTAGTAAAAATATGGCCTCAGGGCCGAGGGTAGTGTAAACATAGCCTGATGGCCGAGGGTAGTACAAACATGGCCTGAGGGCCGAGGGTAGTACAAACATGGCCTGAGGGCCAAGGGTAGTGAAAACATGGCCTCAGGGCCTAGGGTAGTGTAAACATGGCCTGAGGGCCGAGGGTAGTACAAACATGGCCTGAGGGCCGAGGGTAGTACAAACATGGCCTGAGGGCCGACAGTAGTAGAAACATGGCCTGAGGGCCAAGGGTAGTGAAAACATGGCCTCAGGTAGTGAAATCATGGCCTGAGGGCCGACGGTAGTACAAACATGGCCTGAGGGCCAAGGGTAGTGAAAACATGGCCTCAGGGCCGAGGGTAGTGAAAACATGGCCTGAGGGTAGTAAAAACATGGCCTCAGGTAGTGAAAACATGGCCTGAGGGCCGACGGTAGTACAAACATGGCCTGAGGGCCAAGGGTAGTGAAAACATGGCCTCAGGGCCGAGGGTAGTGAAAACATGGCCTGAGGGCCGATGGTAGTAAAAACATGGCCTGAGGGTAGTAAAAACATGGCCTCAGGTAGTGAACACATGCCCTGAGGGTCGAGGTTCGTGAACACATGGCCCGAGGGCTGAGGGGTGAGTGCAGAGAGAGTTCTGTAGAGAGAACTTTTTGAAATAGAGTGAAACACGGGGGCACAACATGAACTTGTCCAAAGAGCACACAGGATTTTGTTTTCCATTGCAAGACATTTTCAAATCAAATCACATTTTATTTGTCACATGCTTCGTAAACAACAGGTGTTAGACATTTGCTGATATCACATTTACATACAGTGAGGGAAAAAGTATTTGATCCCCTGCTGATTTTGTACGTTGCCCACTGACAAAGAAATGATCCGTCTACAATTTAATGGTAGGTTTTATTTGAACAGTGAGAGACAGAATAACCACAAAAAAATCAGAAAACGCATGTCAAAATGTTATAAATTGATTTGCATTTTAATGAGGGAAATAAGTATTTGACTCTGCAAAACATGACTTAGTACTTGGCAAAAGCCTGGTTGGCAATCACAGAGGTCAGACGTTTCTTGTAGTTGGCCACCAGGTTTTTAAACATCTCAGGAGGGATTTTGTCCCACTCCTCTTTGCAGATCTTCTCCAAGTCATTAAGATTTTGAGGATGACGTTTGGCAACTCGAACCTTTAGCTCCCCTCCACAGATTTTCTATGGGATTAAGGTCTGGAGACTGACTAGGCCACTCCAGGACCTTAATGTACTTCTTCTTGAGCCACTCCTTTGTTGCCTTGGCCGTGTGTTTTGGGTCATTGTCATGCTGGAATACCCATCCACGACCCATTTTCAATGCCCTGGCTGAGGGAAGGAGGTTCTCACCCAAGATTTGACGGTACATGGCCCCGTCCATTGTCCCTTTGATGTGGTGAAGTTGTCCTGTCCCCTTAGCAGAAAAACAACCCCAAAGCATAATGTTTCCACCTCCATGTTTGACTGTGGGGATGGTGTTCTTAAGGGTCATAGGCATTCCTCCTCCTCCAAACACGGCGAGTTGAGTTGATGCCAAATAGCTCCATTTTGGTCTCATCTGACTACACTTTCACCCAGTTGTCCTCTGAATCATTCAGTATATGTGCTTTCTTGAGCAGGGGGACCTTGCGGGGGCTGCAGGATTTCAGTCCTTCACGGCGTAGTGTGTTACCAATTGTTTTCTTGGTGACTATGGTCCCAGCTGCCTTGAGATCATTCACAAGAACCTCCCGTGTAGTTCTGGGCTGATTCTCACCGTTCTCATGATCATTGCAACTCCACGAGGTAAGATCTTGCATGGAGCCCCAGGCCGAGGGAGATTGACAGTTATGTTGTGTTTATTCCATTTGCAAAAATCGCACCAACTGTTGTCACCTTCTCACCAAGCTGCTTGCGATGGTCTTGTAGCCCATTCCAGCCTTGTGTAGTTCTACAATCTTGTCCCTGACATCCTTGGAGAGCTCTTTGGTCTTGGCCATGGTGGAGAGTTTGGAATCTGATTGATTGATTGCTTCTGTGGACAGGTGTCTTTTATACAGGTAACAAGCTGAGGTTAGGAGCACTCCCTTTAAGACACACCTGGGAGACATATTTTTTTCTGATTGAGAGGGGTGAAATACTTATTTTCCTCATTAAAATGCAAATAAATGTATAACATTTTCGCCATGCACTGTTCAAATAAATCTACCATTAAAATTATAGACTGATCATTTCTTTGTCAGTGGGCAAACGTACAAAATCAGCAGGGGATCAAATACTTTTTTTCCCTCACTGTAAGTATTCAGAACATTTACTCTGTACTTTATTGAAGCACCTTTGGCAGCGATTGTAGTCTCGAGTCTTCTTGGGTATGGCGCTACAAGCTCGGCACACCTGTATTTGGGGAGTTTCTTCCATTCTTCTCTGTAGATTGGCAAGTAGTGGCAGGAAGCCTAGTGGTTAGATTGTTGGGCCAGTAACCAAAATGTTTCTAGTTTGAATCCCTGATCTGACAAAGTAAAATCTGTTGTTCTGCCCTGAACAAGGTGGTTAACCCACTGTTCCTAGGCCATCATTGTAAATAAGAGAATTTGTTCATAACTGACTTGCCTAGTTAAAAAAAAAAAGCTAAAATGAAACTAAAAAGATCCTCTCAAGCTCTGTGAGGTTAGATTGGGAGCGTTGCTGCACAGCTATTTTCAGGTCTCTCCGAATATGTTTGATTGGGTTCAAGTCGGGACTCTGGCTGGGCACTCAAGAACATTCAGAGACTTGTTCCGGAGCCACTCCTGCGTTGTTTTGGCTGTGTGCATAGTGTTGCTGTCCTGTTGGAAGGTGAACCTTTGCCCCAGTCTGAGGTCCTGAGCGCTCTTGAGCAGGTTTTCATCAAGGATCTCTCTGTACTTTGCTCCGTTGATCTTTGCCTCAATCCTGACTGGTCTCCCAGTCCCTGCCACTGAAAAACATCCTGATAGCATGATGCTGCCACTACCATGCTTCACACCCCCTACTTCACGCACAATGGTGGCCCCCAGCGGCGGGGTTAGGAGGGCTTGGCCGGTAGGGATATCCTTGACTCATCGCGCACCAGCGACTCCTGTGGCGGGCCGGGCGCAGTGCACGCTAACCAAGGTTGCCAGGTGCACGGTGTTTCCTCCGACACATTGGTGCAGCTGGCTTCCAGGTTGGATGTTGCTGTGTTAAGAAGCAGTGCGGCTTGATGGGTTGTGTATCGGAGGATGCATGACTTTCAACCTTCGTCTCTCCCGTTAGCACGTACTCTTCATTCTTCAAATTTATCAATCACAGTGAGTGGAGTTTTAAAAGCACAATACTGTTTTGATGATAAGTGTTTGATGTGATTTTTAGATTGCATTTTCATTGATGTCAGAGTGGGTAGAGGAACAATGGAGTAGTCGAAAATACCCTCTCGCTAGGTGGAGGAGGCTTGAACACAGAGGTAGATTGTTTCAATGTTTGTGAGGAGGGGCAGAGTTGCTCTCTTCTCCCACCACTACATCACATGATCTCCAGCCATGGAGATGGGAGGCAGGCCTTTGTAGAGCTCCACCTCTAGGTCAACACCCTCGCTGAGGTGAGGGACGAGGTGTCCTGTTGGATAATCAACCTCAACTCCTGTCCTCCTCTGAGAACATTACTTGTTGGTTATCACTGCATTGTCGGAACTAGAAGCACAAGCATTTCGCTACACTCGCATTAACATCTGCTAACCATGTGTATGTGACAAATAAAATTGGATTTGATTTGATTTGAGAATAGCTCCTCCAAGGCACTCCTTGTTTTGTACAATGGAGGACTGTCTCCTCCATTTCCTCTGCTTCTCCTTCAGACTCCTCCTCCTGTTGCTGGTGCTCTGTCTGTCTGTCTGCTCCTGCTCCTCTAACAGTCCTGGTGTTGCTCCTGTCATATTGGCCTCAACAGTTGCCTTCCCTCAGCCTGTCCCATGTGGCATCACTCACCGGACTCCCTTTAAATCTGGGGTCCATTGCTGTGGCCTCATGCAGGAAGGCTTGAATGTCCTCAACCTGATAGAGCCTGGAGAGGTTCTCCCACACCTTCTCTTTGATGGTTGCCACAAATGTTGTATCTTCATGCTTCACAGTGAAGTGCTCCTCCAGTTTGTGGAGGATGGGTATGATCTGTCCACAGGTGGCATTCTTTTCACACGATACACACAGTGTTGATGTATAGAGATTCTCATGAACTGGACAAACTCCTCAGCCTTATGGGAAGTCCTCGTCCTTCAGACGGTCCAGGTTGTCCTTGGTCATTGCTTTGTGCAGTCGTTGGTCCAAGGCTGCTGCTTGGATGGCTGGATACTGCTCCATGAATCTCTGTCATTAGATAGAGTTCCATCTGGGATGAGTGAGTGTTGCGTGAAGGAGTGTTGGTTCATTGTAGCTGCAACTTTAACAAAAAAGTTGCAAAATCTTAAAATGGGTAATTGAATTTATGAACTAAACTATCAGCTGGCTAATGGTTACTTTTGATCGTGAACCCATTTTCACATAATCTAGTGTGGGCTCTAGGCTGCTAGCATATATACCTAAAGTAGATCAGGCAACGAGAGATGAACTATTTAGCTAGGCAGTCGAAAACTGTGCATTTCTCTCCCTGTACATGATGCACTTTCGATAGATGTTTGGACAGATTGCTCATGTTTCCACCCTGACAAGCAAAAGTATCGTTGCACTTCTGGCAATGAGCATTGTCAGCATCGACCTGGTGAAGAGAAACCACACTTTTGAACATCACACATTTAGAGCAGGGTGCTGTGTGTGCAGTAGATGTGAGAGAGCTCTCTTCTGGATTGGGAATAGCTAAAATGTATCATAGACGAATGTCTTAATCTTATTGCAAATTAGAAACGGTTGGTGAGATAAAAGTGCAAGGAATTTAATTCCTGTAACATTAACGTTTATGAAGCAATAATAAATCATTTCTCCAGTACCGAAAGCAGAACCGATAACGCCGGAGCTTATCGATACTACGGTATTTCATAATTTAGCCCTGGTGCCCATTTAATACCGGGTTTCGGTACCCATCCCTAGTCGTTAGTGAGTTGGGTAATACCAATGCATGTCCAGAGTGCATAAAAGGAGATTACCGTGACTCAACCTTCCTTTTTGAAATGTTACTGCTGTAGAAACACACCTCCCCTTAACCTTACCCGAAGCTGCTGTTCGGTCTTGATGATGCATGGAAAAGCCAGCTAGATGTACATAGAGGGTACAAAACTTTAGGAACACCTGCTCTTCCGTGACATAGCCTGACCAGGTGAAAGCTATAATCCCTTATTGATGTCACTTCAATCAATGTAGAGGATTAAATAAGGATTTTTAAGCCTAGAGACATGGATTGTGTATGTGTGCCATTGAGAGGGGAAATAAATGACAATTTCAGAAATTTCATTAGCGCACAAGGCGAGACCCAGATGCAGACACAGGAGGCATATGGTTAGAGTCTTTGTAGTATTTATAATCCAAAAGGAGTAGGCAAGAGAATGGTCATGGACAGGCAAAAGGTCAAAACCAGATTCTGAGTCCAAGAGGTAAAGAGTGGCAGACAGGCTGGATGTCAGGAAAGGAAGAAGGGTCAGGCAGGCGGACATGGAGTCCAGAAACAACAGGCAAGGGTCAAAACTAGACTAGAAAAAGAGAATAGAAAACATGAGGACAGAGAGCTGGCACAGAGAGACAGGAAACACAGGAATAAATACACTGGGGAAAATAAGCGACACCTGGAGGGAGGTGGAGACAATCACAAGAACAGTGAAACAGATCAGGGTGTGACAGTACTCCCCCCTCTAGGGAAGCCACCAGGCTGACCGGGTGTCGGTGGTGGAAAATCGGGCGATGAGGGGCCGGGTCCAGGATGCTTAGGCAGGAACCCAGCACCTCTCTTCCCGGACCATAACCCTCCCAGTAAACCAGGTACTGGAAACCCCTGCCCCGTGGTCGAACCCTCAGGAGAAGTCCACCGTATACACCGGCTGGCCATCGATGACCTAGGGGGGAGGGATGGGCCTAGAAATGGAAAACAGAGGACTGTGAAAAAAGGGCTTAATCCTGGACACATGAAAAGTAGGGTGAACACGGAGGGTACGGGGCAACAGCAGGCGGACGAATGACTCTAGAAATGGGGAAAGGACCAATGAAACAGGGGGAAGTTTATGGGATTCTCCCAGGGGATAGCGAGTAGACAGAGTCCGGTGGCGGTCTGCTTGTCGATGATTGTCTTGAGAAGAGCCGCCTCAAGCTCTTTTTCCAGGTACACCATCAGCGACGGACGAACATCTGGGCTGAAGGTATGTTGACCTCCGCTTCTTGATCTGGGAAGAGCGGGGGCTGCTATCCGATGGAGCAGTCGAAGAGGGATAGTCCAGTAGCCCGACCAGGGTGAGTGTTCCTGGCATATTCCACCCAGACCAGTTGCTGACTTCAGGTGGTGGGGTTACTGGGCAACAAGACATATCTTGATTAGCTCAAGCTCCGATTGGCCGTTGGACTGGGGATGAAACCCGGAGGACAGGCTGGGCGACGACACAATAACGTCCAGAATTGGGACGACAACTGAGGACCCCGATCTGAGACAATGTCGACCGGGAGTCCATGGTTTCGGAAGACGTGCTGCACCATGAGCTGGGCTATCTCCTTGGCGGAAGGTCATTTAGGAAGAGGGATGAAATGGGCGGCCTTGGAGAACTTGTCAACCACCGTCAGGATGGTGATGTTGCCATCTGACGGAGGAAGTCCAGTAACAAACTCCAGGGAAATATGGGACCAGGGGCGATGAGGAACAGGAAGTGGCTGAAGGAGACCAGACGGAGCTTGTCGCCGATTCAACATGTCCCTGAGCACATCGTTAACCAGAGCCTGGAGGACAGCAGGAGTGTTAGTGAGTCCAAACGGCATGACCAGGTACTCATCGTGTCCATGGGAACGGAAAGGGGTTGAGTGGGAATACCTAGTTCTGATACCAGGGTAGTGTCCATCAGTCCCAGAGTCAATGAGCACCCGAAAAGACTATGACTGCTCTCCCCACAGCAGAATAACAGCAAAAGGGGCATGGGTAATTGGAATTAGGGAATTCCCAGTCTTCACTGGAACTGAGAGGCATAGCACGAACCATGAAAAACAGCCCCAGATCATTATTCCTCCTCCACCAAACTTTACAGTCGGCTCTATGCATTCGGGCAGGTAGCATTCTCCTGGCATCTTGCAAACACAGCCACTTCAGAAGTCACTGAGCTCTTCAGTAAGGCCATTCTACTGCCAATGTTTGTCTATGGAGATTGCATGGCTCTGTGCTTGATTTTTATACACCTGTCAGCAACAAAATAGCCAAATCCACAAATTTCAACCTCCAACACATACTTTTGTATATATATTCTATGTTCGGTAATAGAACGGAGGGTAAAGGCTGTTTATTTAATCGCCAACGTAGTCAAGTCAGAGAGCCTGCTCGTTTGCCCTCTTGCGCCATCTCTTCCTCTCGAGTCCCGGGGATTAGGGCCTGGTCGGAATGAGCAGTACATTCACAGCTGTCGACTTGTTGAAGTAGAAATCTTAATCCAAATCGAGGTTAGTGATCGTTGTTCTGTTGTCGAGAAACTGTGTTCGGTCATGGGAAATTACGGGCGGAAATGTACAAAGAAAGTTCAGATCAGTGTAAAAAACACACAAAATTGGTCAGGCGACAGATGGCTGCTATCCACCTCAGCGCCATCTTCTTGTTTGCTAGGACGTGCCCTACTGAACATGACCCAGGGCTATCTGGAAGGATGTTTGGGGCAGGTAGGGGCTATAGTCTCTCAAGGGAATTGATATGGGTGGAGGTGGGAGTGGGGTCTGTAGATAGGGCATTTCCAACCAGGACCAGGTAATGACAGGTCTGGGATAGCCAGAGGCTCGTGACTGGTAAAGAGAGAAGAAGAGAATGGGACAGGAGGGACTGGGGTACTGGACAGGAAACAGGCCAAGCCTGGGGTAGCTGTGGCACACACACTACTCTCTTGTCCCAGATAAGAGAAAGTCTGGTAATACACAATCCAAAACACAATCCATGTGTTAAAAAGACCTGCTGTCATCTCTTCATCCATCAACCCCACTGGTAGCGAGCAAGGGAATACCAAGAGCAAATGACAGAATGGAGGAGAGGAGAGACAAACGAACAAGACAGAAGGAGATTAAGCAGAAATCTCCAGCATGACAGAGAGAGAGAGAAGACAAAGAGAGAGAGTGAGGCGAAAAAGCTAAGCCAAAGTGGAGATATAGAACAATGGTCTCATTGTGTCTCAGTGGTTTCTAATGTGAGATGGAGGGAGTTAAATATCATCTACCTCCTGAGAACGCAAGGTCTCTGTGTCCACCCCTAAAGAATTTCTGGAAAATGAGCCTTAATAACTCCCACACTGAGAAGGCTGATGAGAAAACCTTATCACATAATGTTACAATAAATTGACAATTTATCGACAATGTGCATTAATATTAATTTGAAAACTCCTTAACACAAATTAAGCCTAATCTTGGAAACTGCCAGTAATGTCCTCATTTGATGTGAGCATATCATCAATTCCACAACATAAGATAATTTGTCAGTCTTTAGTAAACTAGCAGCATGAGATAGTATTGGAGTCTTTGGCAAGGTTAGCAGCTAAATGTAAGTAGTGGGCCTTATAGACCCTCTGATTATCACAAGGTGAGTGAGTCAAAACAGGCTGATGATAACATCTGGATTTCCAACCGCTCAAATTAAGGAACTGTTCAAACCGTAACCAAGGGCTTCAACAAGCACCGTTCAGTCACAGCTCAGTTCCCCACACTCCAGACCTAGCTTGGGGCTTCCTGCTTTTCTAATCCAGTAGAGATATTTAGGCCACTATGCTACAGTACATCTGCCATTCAGTTACATTTACACAACAATCACACAATGCCCCCTTTTATTTACACAATACACCACCCCTCCAAAGCACCCCCCCACACACACACACACACACACACAAACATTGATTTAGTAGCCCTATAACCTAGTTCATACATTGTTTTAATGTTTAAATAACAATGGAGTCTATATTCATACAATCATCAATTAAAAATCCAATATCAAATCAAACTTCAATTAAAACTTTACTTTATAAGTGCATTTAAAATAGCAACACTTAAAACAATAAAATAAAATAAATCATGAAGGGCAATAAAAGAAAGAAAATCTTATCAAAGAAAATACAACATTAAAGGCTAGGAAGGCTGGTTGAGCAATATGGATAAATAAAAAAATATGCCGAAATCGCTCTGACATTTCCTGGCTGCTAAAATTCCAATAGTTTGGCAAATTTGAGTTTATGTGACAAAACAAGCAAGACACTCATTGTGTCATCTAAACCGTTGTGAAATATCTTTTCAATAATTAATCATTAAGAACTGGAAGAATAGAAAGGGCGCACATAGAACATCTTCTTAGACTTGCTTTCGAAGAGAATACAATATCTATCATTCCCATTTGTATGTGAATTTGGTCGGGTCACCAAAACGTTGGGTGAACGACCACTGTATATAACCTCATTATTGTTGTATTATTGTGTCCCTTTTTTATAATTTTTTACTTTAGTTTATTTGGTAAATATTTTCTCTACTTGTACTGCACTGTTGGTTACGGGATTGTAAAGTAGGCATTTCACATTAAGGTCTTGTTGTTTTCGGCGCATGTGACAAATAAAGTTTTTGATTTGAAAAGTGACATATTGCAGCTCTAAGCGGTGCTTCTCCCATAGACCTAATGCGATAGCAGCTGGGTCGGTTCTTGTATATGAACCAGAAAAAAATTTGCCAGTGCAATGTCTTGCTTCCTCTTCCATTACTGCTGAAGCGACGCACTTATATCACAGAGTTTCTGTTTTGATGGGACAGGAAGTGTAGTTTCATGAAAGACGGCAGAAACTCATCAGCCAATCAAATGTATGGAAATAGAAGGGAGACTTTTATTTAACCTTTATTTTGACAGGCAGTCAATGCTGAGACCATCTTTTCCAGATGAACCCTGTATAGCACCACAATACATCAAAATACAATAAACATATTAAACTACACATTCATATACACAATAAAATACACCTTATTATACACAACAATACACAAAAAAGCAAAAACACAATCATAAAAACAGACACATTCTTATGTAAAAATGTCCCCTAACAAATGTCTGAAATGACCTAGAGGCACCAATTCTTCCTATTTGAAAGTATATTTACAGTAGACCCACTGGAGGCTCCTCAGAGGAAGAGGGGGAGGACCATCCTCCTCAGTGAATTTCATATAAATAAAAATAGTGAAACATTAAAAAAGTTATCCTTTTTAGATAAAACTATACTAAATATATTCACGTCACCAAATAATTGATTAATACACTGTTTTGCAATGAAGGTCTACAGTAGCCTCAGCAGCACTCTGTAGGGTAGCACCATGGTGTAGCCGGAGAACAGATAGTTACCGTGGTCCTCTGGGTATATTGACATCAATACAAAACCTAGGAGGCTCATGGTTATCCCCCCTCCTTACACAGTAATTATGACAACTTCCAGAGCACCTTCTCCAACCTATCAGAGCTTCAAAAATGAAGGAGAAGCAAGAAAGAGAGAGAGAGAGAGATTTTGTTGTATTTTCTTTCAGTTAGCTAGAAAATGCAGCTTGCTAGTTTAGCCTACTCAAACACCCGGCAAAAACAGTGTAACGGTTCTCTTGGTGTGATGAAGGAGAGTCGGACCAAACTGCAGCGTGTAGATTGCGATCCATGTTTAATAAACAACGTAAACACGAATAAACACAAAAACTACAAAACAGAGAACGTAAATAACAAAACCAAAACAGCCTATACTTGTGTCAACTAACATAGCGACAGGAACAAAGACACTAAGGACAATCACCCACAAAACAACCAAAGAATATGGTTGCCTAAATATGGTTCCCAATCAGAGTCAACGATAAACACCTGACTCTGATTGAGAACCACTCCAGACAGCCATAGACTCTGCTAGATCACCCCACTAGCTACAATATACCAAAACCCCAAGACAAAACACACCACAATACAAAAACCCCATGCCACACCCTGGCCTGACCCAATACAGAAAGATAAACACAAAATACTTCGACCAGGGTGTGACAGAACCCCCAAGGTGCGGACTCCCGAACGCACTTCAAAACAATAGGGAGGGTCCGGGTGGGCGTCTGTCCATGGTGGTGGCTCCGCGCGGGGCGTGGACCCCACTCAGTCAATGTCTTAGTCCCCTCTCTTCGCGTCCCTGGATAGTCCACCCGCCGCCGACCATGGCCTAGTAGTCCTCACCCAGAACCCCACTGGACTGAGGAGCAGATCGGGACTGAAGGACAGCTCGGGACTGAGGCAGCTCGGGACTGAGGGGAAGCTTGGGAGTGAGAGAAAGCTCAGGAGTGAGCGGAAGCTCAGGAGTGAGAGGAAGCTCAGGAGTGAGAGGAAGCTCAGGAGTGAGAGGAAGCTCAGGCAGGTTGATGGATCTACCAGATCCTGGCTGGCTGGTGGTTCCGGCAGATCCTGTCTGACTGGCAGATCCTGGCTGACTGGCAGATCCTGGCTGACTGGCAGATCTGGCGGATCCTGGCTGACTGGCGGATCCTGGCCGACTGGCAGTTCTGGCAGATCTGGAAGAGTCTGGTTGACTGGCAGATCTGGAAGAGTCTGGCGGACTGGCAGATCTGGAAGAGTCTGGCTGACTGGCGGATCCTGGCAGACTGAAAGATCTGGCTGCTCCATGCTGACTGGCGGCTCTGACTGCTCCACGCTGACTGGCGGCTCTGGCTGCTCCATGTAGGCTGACAGCTCTGGCGGCTCCGTGCAGACTGGCGGCTCCGTGCAGACTGGCAGCTCCTTGCAGACTGGCAGCTCCTTGCAGACTGACAGCTCTGGCTGCTCCATGCAGGCTGACAGCTCCTTGCAGACTGACAGCTCCTTGCAGACTGGCAGCTCCTTGCAGACTGGCAGCTCCTTGCAGACTGACAGCTCCTTGCAGACTGACAGCTCTGGCTGCTTCATGCAGGCTGACAGCTCCATGCAGGCTGGCAGCACCCTGGTTATGAAATTAAGGTTTGGCTTGGATTTTTTTTTTCGCCTGGTGTGTTGTGCAATGATGTGTTGTGCACTGAAGTCCACAAGCAAAGGGAAAAAGTGAGAGCAGGAGAGCATTTAGATGTGAGAAGGAATTATCGCTACATCGATCAAAGTGATCAAGCTGTTTGTATGTGGCTGCTATGAAAGTGAACTGTGTTAGCGTGTGATCAGGGGTGTATTCATTCCACCGATTCTGCAGGGACATTTTTAAAGGCTGATTTACCTAACTCTCTAGACACCAAAGGAGTCTCCCGAGTTAACCAACCCTGTGAACGGGTTTGATAGTGATTGAAAGGTAAATAATCCCGATCAAGCGAAGAAAACCAGAAGTGAGGACGTGACGGTTGAAAATGACCAATCAAATGAATGCGATTTGAAAACTCCACCATACCACTTCCCTTTCAAAGGCACGTCAATTCATGAGACTCTGCAACAAGGTAAGAAGCAGACCTATTTTTTGTAAACAAAACAATTTAGCTAGGTGGCTAGCTAGCTATCGCTGTAGGAGATGTAAGGTTAGCAGAGGTAGCTAGCTAGCTAACATCAGTTAGCTGTATATAAAGTGCGCTCAGAAAGTATTCCCACACCCAATCTACTCACACGCGCACACACTCACATACAGACTCATACAGTGGGGCAAAAAAGTATTTAGTCAGCCACCAATTGCGCAAGTTCTCCCACTTAAAAAGATGAGAGGCCTGTAATTCCCATCATAGGTACACTTCAACTACTTATTTTCCACCATATTTTGCAAATAAATTCATTAAAAATCCTACAATGTGATTTTCTGTTTTTTTTTCTAATTTTGTCTGTCATAGTTGAAGTGTACCTATGATGAAAATGACAGGCCTCTCTCATCTTTTAAGTGGGAGAACTGCACTGGTTAAGGTTGTACAGTTAGGAGTCTGACTAATTTAAACTAAGTTTTCACAATTCCTGACATTTTGCCCCACTTTTTTTTAAGAATGTTAAATATACAGAGGGGTACCGATACAGAGTCAATGTGTGGGGCCACTGGTTAACTTGAGGTAGTATGTACAGTTGAACCTTGTTGTCCTCCATTTGCCAAAGTTTACATAAACCTTAGCCAACTACATTTAAACTAAGTTTTCACAATTCCTGACATTTAATCCTGGTAGTAAAATTTCGCTGTCTTAGGTCAGTTAGGATAAACACTTTTTTTTTTTAAAGAATGTTAAATGTCAGAATAATAGTAGAGAATGATTTTTTTCAGATTTTATTTCATCTCATTCCCAGTGGGTCAGAAGTTTACATACACTCAATTTGTATTTGGTAGCATTGTCTTTAAATTGTTTAACTTGGGTCAAACGTTTTCGGTAGCCTTCCACAAGCATCCCACAATAAGTTGGGTGAATTTTGGCCCATTCCTCCTTACAGAGCTGGTGTAACTGAGTCAGGTTTGTAGGTCTCCTTGCTCGCTTACACGAACTTTTTCAGTTTTGCCAACACATTTTCTATAAGATTGAGGTCAGGGCTTTGTGATGGCCACTCCAATACCTTGACCTTGTTGTCCTTAAACCATTTGCCACAACTTTGGAAGTATACTTGGAGGGTTGTCATTGTCCATTTGGAAGACCCATTTTTCAAGCTTCAACTTCAACTGATGTCTTGAGATGTTGCTTCAATATATCTCACCTAATTTTTCCTTTTCCTTTTCCTTGATGCCATCTATTTTGTGAAGTGCACCAGACCCTCCTGCAGCAAAACACCCCACAACATGATATTTCCACCCCGAGCTTCACGGTTAGGATGGTGTTCTTTGGCTTGCAAGCCTCGCCCTTTTTCCTTCAAACATAACAATGGTCATTATGGTCAAACAGTTATATTTCTGTTTCATCAGACCAGAGGACATTTCTCCGAAAAGTACAATCTTCGTCCCCATGTGCAGTTGCAAACCGTAGTCTAGCTTTTTTTCTTATGGTTTTGCAGCAGTGGCTTCTTCCTTGCTGAGCGGCCTTTCAGGTTATGTCGATATAGGACTTGTTTTACTGTGGATAAGGATACTTTTGTACCCATTTCTTCCAGAATCTTCACAAGGTCCTTTGCTGTTGTTCTGAGATTGATTTGCACTTTTTGCACAAAAGTACGTTCATCTCTAGGAGACAGAACATGTCTCCTTCCTGAATGGTATGACAGCTGCGTGGTTCCATGGTGTTTACACTTGCGTACTATTGTTTGTACCGATGAACGGGGTACTTTCAGGCATTTGGAAATTGCTCCCAAGGATGAACCAGACTTGTGGTGTTTTTCTGAGGTCTTGGCTGATTTATTTTATTTTCCCATGATGTCAAGCAAATAGGCACTGAGTTTGAAGGTAGGCTTTGAAATACATCCACAGGTACACCTCCAATTGACTCAAATGAGGTAAATTAGCCTATTAGAAGCTTCTCAAGTCATGACATCATTTCTGGAATTTTTCCAAGCTATTTAAAGGCACAGTCAACTTAGTGTATGTAAACTTATGACCCACTGGAATTGTGATACAGTGAATTATAAGTTAAATAATCTGTCTGTAAACAATTGTTGGTAAAATTACTTGTGTCATGCACAAAGTAGATGTCCTAACCGACTTGCCAAAACTTGTTAACAAGAAATTTGTGGAGTGGATGAAAACCGAGTTTTAATGACTCCAACCTAAGTGTATGTAAACTTCCGACTTCAGCTGTACATGTAGGTAGAGTTATTAAAGTGACCATGCATAGATAACAACAGAGAGTACAAGTGGTGTAAAGGAGGGAGCGGGGGCAATGCAAATAGTCTGGGTAGCCATTTGACTAGATGTTCAGGAGGCTTGGGGGTAGAAGCTGTTTAGAAGCATCTTTGACCTAGACTTGGCGCTCCGGTACCGCTTACCGTGCGGGTGCAGAGAGAACAGTCTATGACTTGGGTGGCTGGGGTCTTTGACAATTTTAGGGCCTTCATCTGACACCGCCTGGTAAAGAGATCCTGGATGGTAGGAAGCTTGGCCCAGTGATGTACTGGGCTGGTCGCACTACCCTCTGTAGTGCCTTGCAGTTGGTGGTCGAGCAGTTGCCATACAAGACAGTGATGCAACCAGCTCTCGAACCTTTTGAGGATCTGAAGACCCATGCCAAATCTTTTAAGTCTCCTGAGGGGGAATACAGTTTGTGGTGCCCTCTTCACGACTGTCTTGGTGTGCTGGGACCATGTTAGTTTGTTGGTGATGTGGACACCAAGGAACTTGAATCCCTCAATATGCTCCACTGCAGCCCCGTCAATGAGAATGGGGGCGTGCTCAGTCCTCTTTTTCTTGTAGTCCACAATCATCCCCTTTGTCTTGATCACGTTGAGGGAGAGGTTGTTGTCCTGGCACCACACAGGAAGGTCTCTGACCTCCCTATAGGCTGTCTCGTCGTTGTTGGTGATCAGGCCTACGACTGTTGTGTCATCAGCAAACTTAATGACGATGTTGGTGTCGTGCCTGGCCGTGCAGTCATAAGTGAACAGTTCTTGTTCTTAAATTATATTGTAAATTGGAATGGTAGAGTTATGTCCTTCATGGAGTTATCAGAATTGTATGGGAAGGTCTGCTCAATCCAAAAGTACAACCAATTGATTACAGCATTACCCCAAAAATGGAGGAGGCTGGTGGCAGCGTGAGGAGGTAGGGAACTGGTGTCTGCCCAATATAAAGTATCAAAACTGGCAGAGGTGTCACGTTCTGACCTTTATTTCCTTTGTTTTGTCATTATTTAGTATGGTCAGGGCGTGAGTTGGGTGGGCAGTCTATGTTTGTTTTTCCATGATTTGGGTATTTCTATGTTTCGGCCTAGTATGGTTCTCAATCAGAGGCAGGTGTCATTAGTTGTCTCTGATTGAGAATCATACTTAGGTAGCCTGGGTTTCACTGTGTGTTTGTGGGTGATTGTTCCTGTCTCTGTGTTTTGCACCAGATAGGGCTGTTTTTGGTTTTCCACGTTTATTGTTTTGTAGTGTTCATGTTTATCTGTTTTTATGAAACATGAATCAATATAACCACGCTACGTTTTGGTCCTCCTCTACTTCACCACAGGAAAACCCTGACAAGAGGAATAAAAATAGCATAAATTGGAAGGTATATCAGTAACATTTGAGGACTAGGATGTTGACAACTGTGCTATGCAGATTGCAAAAGAGTTGGGAAGAGATTTTTTTGATGTACCGATTCCATGGTACAGGGTTTGTGAGATTGAAGACTTCGTGCTTTTCAGCAAAAATTATTATGTAGAATTCTTGCCACCAACAAAACTTTGAATATTTGGGGCACAAAATCATCAAAGCTCTGCAGATTTTGTTGTAAGGATACAGAATAATAGAACATTTATTTTGGTATTGCCCTCAGGTAGCCGGTTTCTGGTCTCAGGTTCAGGAATGGCAAAAAATGCATAACATTGATCTAAAATTGACCCTAGAAATGGTACCTTTAGGAGATCTGGAGAGACTGAGTCAGTCAATTACTAAAATACTAATACTCTTAGTAAAAGTATTTATCTTCAACTCGCAATCTGTCAATTCTATTAGATTAGATTGAAATCGTACGTTAAACATCACAGCATAGTTGAAAGATATATGTTCCGTAGAAATCCAAAGTAGGTGGCCAGCAGAGACAGGTGGGATGGGCTGAGGGAAGTCGAGGGTTGGGATGGGCTGAGGGAAGTCGAGGGTTGGGATGGGCTGAGGGAAGTCGAGGGGTTGGGATGGGCTGAGGGAAGTCGAGGTTGGGATGGGCTGAGGGAAGTCGAGGGTTGGGATGGGATGGGCTGAGGGAAGTCGAGGGTTGGGATGGGCTGAGGGAAGTCGAGGGTTGGGATGGGCTGAGGGAAGTCGAGGGTTGGGATGGGCTGAGGGAAGTCGAGGGTTGGGATGGGCTGAGGAAGTCGAGGGGTGGGATGGGCTGAGGGAAGTCGAGGGGTGGGATGGGCTGAGGGAAGTCGAGGGGTGGGATGGGCTGAGGGAAGTCGAGGGGTGGGATGGGCTGAGGGAAGTCGAGGGGTGGGATGGGCTGAGGGAAGTCGAGGGGTGGGATGGGCTGAGGGAAGTCGAGGGGTTGGGATGGGCTGAGGGAAGTCGAGGGTTGGGATGGGCTGAGGGAAGTCGAGGGTTGGGATGGGCTGAGGGAAGTCGAGGGGTGGGATGGGCTGAGGGAAGTCGAGGGGTGGGATGGGCTGAGGGAAGTCGAGGGTTGGGATGGGCTGAGGAAGTCGAGGTTGGGATGGGCTGAGGGAAGTCGAGGTTGGGATGGGCTGAGGGAAGTCGAGGGTTGGGATGGGCTGAGGGAAGTCGAGGGTTGGGATGGGCTGAGGGAAGTCGAGGGTTGGGATGGGCTGAGGGAAGTCGAGGGGTTGGGATGGGCTGAGGGAAGTCGAGGTTGGGATGGGCTGAGGGAAGTCGAGGGTTGGGATGGGCTGAGGGAAGTCGAGGGGTGGGATGGGCTGAGGGAAGTCGAGGGTTGGGATGGGCTGAGGGAAGTCGAGGGGGTGGGATGGGCTGAGGGAAGTCGAGGGGTGGGATGGGCTGAGGGAAGTCGGTGGGATGGGCTGAGGGGTGGGATGGGCTGAGGGAAGTCGAGGGTTGGGATGGGCTGAGGGAAGTCGAGGGTTGGGATGGGCTGAGGGAAGTCGAGGGTTGGGATGGGCTGAGGGAAGTGAGGGGTGGGATGGGCTGAGGGAAGTCGAGGGTTGGGATGGGCTGAGGGAAGTCGAGGGTTGGGATGGGCTGAGGGAAGTCGAGGGTTGGGATGGGCTGAGGAAGTCGAGGGTTGGGATGGGCTGAGGGAAGTCGAGGGTTGGGATGGGCTGAGGGAAGTCGAGGGTTGGGATGGGCTGAGGGAAGTCGAGGGTTGGGATGGGCTGAGGGAAGTCGAGGGTTGGGATGGGCTGAGGGAAGTCGAGGGTTGGGATGGGCTGAGGGAAGTCGAGGGGTGGGATGGGCTGAGGGAAGTCGAGGGGTGGGATGGGCTGAGGGAAGTCGAGGGGTGGGATGGGCTGAGGGAAGTCGAGGGTTGGGATGGGCTGAGGGAAGTCGAGGGTTGGGATGGGCTGAGGGAAGTCGAGGGTTGGGATGGGCTGAGGGAAGTCGAGGGTTGGGATGGGCTGAGGGAAGTCGAGGGTTGGGATGGGCTGAGGGAAGTCGAGGGGTGGGATGGGCTGAGGGAAGTCGAGGGTTGGGATGGGCTGAGGGAAGTCGAGGGGTGGGATGGGCTGAGGGAAGTCGAGGGGGGGATGGGCTGAGGGAAGTCGAGGGGTGGGATGGGCTGAGGGAAGTCGAGGGTTGGGATGGGCTGAGGGAAGTCGAGGGTTGGGATGGGCTGAGGGAAGTCGAGGGTTGGGATGGGCTGAGGGAAGTCGAGGGGTGGGATGGGCTGAGGGAAGTCGAGGGTGGGATGGGCTGAGGGAAGTCGAGGGTTGGGATGGGCTGAGGAAGTCGAGGGCTTGGGATGGGCTGAGGGAAGTCGAGGGTTGGGATGGGCTGAGGGAAGTCGAGGGTTGGGATGGGCTGAGGGAAGTCGAGGGTTGGGATGGGCTGAGGGAAGTCGAGGGTTGGGATGGGCTGAGGGAAGTCGAGGGTTGGGATGGGCTGAGGGAAGTCGAGGGTTGGGATGGGCTGAGGGAAGTCGAGGGTTGGGATGGGCTGAGGGAAGTCGAGGGGTGGGATGGGCTGAGGGAAGTCGAGGGTTGGGATGGGCTGAGGGAAGTCGAGGGTTGGGATGGGCTGAGGGAAGTCGAGGGTTGGGATGGGCTGAGGGAAGTCGAGGGTTGGGATGGGCTGAGGGAAGTGGAGGGTTGGGATGGGCTGAGGGAAGTAGAGGGTTGGGATGGGCTGAGGGAAGTCGAGGGTTGGGATGGGCTGAGGGAAGTCGAGGGTTGGGATGGGCTGAGGGAAGTCGAGGGTTGGGATGGGCTGAGGGCTGAAGTCGAGGGTTGGGATGGGCTGAGGGAAGTCGAGGGTTGGGATGGGCTGAGGGAAGTCGAGGGTTGGGATGGGCTGAGGGAAGTCGAGGGTTGGGATGGGCTGAGGGAAGTCGAGGGTTGGGATGGGCTGAGGGAAGTCGAGGGTTGGGATGGGCTGAGGGAAGTCGAGGGTTGGGATGGGCTGAGGGAAGTCGAGGGTTGGGATGGGCTGAGGGAAGTCGAGGGGTGGGATGGGCTGAGGGGAAGTCGAGGGTTGGGATGGGCTGAGGGAAGTCGAGGGTTGGGATGGGCTGAGGGAAGTCGAGGGTTGGGATGGGCTGAGGGAAGTCGAGGGTTGGGATGGGCTGAGGGAAGTCGAGGGTTGGGATGGGCTGAGGGAAGTCGAGGGTTGGGATGGGCTGAGGGAAGTCGAGGGTTGGGATGGGCTGAGGAAGTCGAGGGTGGGATGGGCTGAGGGAAGTCGAGGGTTGGGATGGGCTGAGGGAAGTCGAGGGTTGGGATGGGCTGAGGGAAGTCGAGGGTTGGGATGGGCTGAGGGAAGTCGAGGGGTGGGATGGGCTGAGGGAAGTCGAGGGTTGGGATGGGCTGAGGGAAGTCGAGGGTTGGGATGGGCTGAGGGAAGTCGAGGGTTGGGATGGGCTGAGGGAAGTCGAGGGTTGGGATGGGCTGAGGGAAGTCGAGGGTGGGATGGGCTGAGGGAAGTCGAGGGTTGGGATGGGCTGAGGGAAGTCGAGGGTTGGGATGGGCTGAGGGAAGTCGAGGGTTGGGATGGGCTGAGGGAAGTCGAGGGTTGGGATGGGCTGAGGGAAGTCGAGGGTTGGGATGGGCTGAGGGAAGTCGAGGGTTGGGATGGGCTGAGGGAAGTCGAGGGTTGGGATGGGCTGAGGGAAGTCGAGGGGTGGGATGGGCTGAGGGAAGTCGAGGGTTGGGATGGGCTGAGGGAAGTCGAGGGTTGGGATGGGCTGAGGGAAGTCGAGGGTTGGGATGGGCTGAGGGAAGTCGAGGGTTGGGATGGGCTGAGGGAAGTCGAGGGGTGGGATGGGCTGAGGGAAGTCGAGGGGTGGGATGGGCTGAGGGAAGTCGAGGGGTGGGATGGGCTGAGGGAAGTCGAGGGGTGGGATGGGCTGAGGGAAGTCGAGGGTTGGGATGGGCTGAGGGAAGTCGAGGGTTGGGATGGGCTGAGGGAAGTCGAGGGTTGGGATGGGCTGAGGGAAGTCGAGGGTTGGGATGGGCTGAGGGAAGTCGAGGGTTGGGATGGGCTGAGGGAAGTCGAGGGTTGGGATGGGCTGAGGGAAGTCGAGGGTTGGGATGGGCTGAGGGAAGTCGAGGGTTGGGATGGGCTGAGGGAAGTCGAGGGTTGGGATGTGGAACTGGAGATAAGTGGGAGTGGAGTTGCTGTGCGGAAGATAGAATGATGGTCAAAGATAAGAGTCAAAAATAAAGTCAAAATAAAACATAATAAAAAGTATGTTTGAATGACACTAAGTGGCAGTGTTTTTACAGCTAATGCCGGTTTGCCTGAGGCTGATGCCATGCAGGTGTTTGTACACATGCATATACACACACTCTCATTCAAATAAACACATACAAGAACACACACATACATGTACTAGTGCCAGAGATGCACACAAACATATACAGTTGGTATCGCTGTTCTGTTCTTAGTTGTCCTTGATGTTTGCTGTTTTCTTCTGTCTTTTCCTTTTTTCTCTTTGGTTCATTCTGTTGGTTGTCGGTGCATTGGGGAGTTGTGGGGGTGGGGAATGGAATTCATTGTAGTTTTTATTTTCATTTTTCTTCTTGGGGGGACTGTGGGAGGGGTCTCGAATGGTTGAGGGGCAGCTATTGGGGAACTGTGGGTGGATCTTGGAAAGTTCGGGTTCACGTCATCTTGTGTTCCTTTTATTTATTTTTTATGTACTTTAGTTTATGTAGTAAATCTTTTCTTAACTATATTTATTGAACTGCATTGTTGGTTAAGGGCGTGGTGTGGTTTCTCTGTCCTGATCATGTTGAGGGAGCTCGCATAGACGTTCCTGGTCTGCTGCACAGAAATATAGGAAAGCGTTTTTTTAGCATCCATTGCAAATGATAATATATTAAAACTATAGTTCCTTACAGTAAGCTATTTGAAAACACTGCATTGGCCTATAGGCTATGAGTTCCAAGCGCTCATTTCTTTTGCCTCCAATGGATCACAGTGTATCGATGTGTCCATATGGCAGAGGCTGGTGATCTCGCATTAGTTGACTTTCAACTTTTACATGTTTAGCTTTTTAATTCAGATTATTATGATTAACCACGTGACAATTATTTTGAGAAACAAAAACATTATAATATGAAATAAAACATTCAGGTTTCAAACAATGAAGTATGTTTTCAAAATGCATACTGCCTCCAGCTCACATTGTACAGTAGTGGGTGACACGCTGATAGCCTGTTGACTGCACTTGAATTGTTAATGGGAGGTGCACACCAATTACCAGTTGAGAAATAGAAATAGCTCTTTTTAATCATGCACCAAAACTGTTAACACGCGATTGCATTTGGAATTGTTCCACAAAAGCTCATGTTTTACTTCAACCAGCGTAGGAGCTGCAAAGACAAATCCGAATGCTAATTGCCCCCCCAAAAAAGGTGAAAACTGAGCTGCACAGACTAACCTCCTGCCAAATATATGCCCACATTAGAGATACATATTTCTCACAGATCACACAGGCCCACAAAGAATTAGAAAAACAAATCAAGCATTGATCAACTCCCATATCTGTTAGGAGAAATACAGTGTGCAGTCTCAGCAGCAAGATCTGTGGCCTTTACCATGACAAAAGGGCAACCAGTGCAGCATAAACAACATGGTAAATACCACCAATATGTATCTGTTTATTTATCTCTCCCTACTATTCGTACTACAACTATTTGCACATTGCTAAAACACTGTGCATAGTTGAAACGGTTTCTTAAGGATAAAGACTTTGTGAGTAAAATGTTTATCACTAATTTCAACATCTTTTGTTGATGTTGTTTTGCCTTCTCACTTTTGTTTATTGTTAATTTCACTTGCTCTGGCAAAGTAAACATGTTTCCCATGCCTTAAAAGCCCCATTGAATTGAAAATATAAATAAAATGAGAGTGAGATACAGAGAGCGACAGAGAGACCGAGAGACAGAACTACAGAGAGACAGAACTACAGAGAGAGACAGAGATAGATACAGAGAGACAGAACTACAGAGAGAGACAGAACTACAGAGAGAGACAGAGATAGATACAGAGAGACAGAACTACAGAGAGAGACAGAACTACAGAGAGAGACAGAGATAGATACAGAGAGACAGAACTACAGAGAGAGACAGAACTACAGAGAGACAGAGATAGATACAGAGAGACAGAACTACAGAGAGACAGAGATAGATACAGAGAGACAGAACTACAGAGAGAGACAGAGATAGATACAGAGAGACCGAACTACAGAGAGAGACAGAGATAGATACAGAGAGACAGAACTACAGAGAGATACAGACAGAACTACAGAGAGAGACAGAACTACAGAGAGACAGAACTACAGAGACAGAACTACAGAGAGAGACAGAACTACAGAGAGACAGAGATAGAGACAGAACTACAGAGAGAGACAGAACTACAGAGAGAGACAGAACTACAGATAGATACAGAGAGACAGAGACAGAACTACAGAGAGACAGAACTACAGAGAGAGACAGAACTACAGAGAGAGACAGAGATAGATACAGAGAGACAGAACTACAGAGAGACAGAACTACAGAGAGAGACAGAACTACAGAGAGAGACAGAGATAGATACAGAGAGACAGAACTACAGAGAGAGAACAGAACTACAGAGAGACAGAGATAGATACAGAGAGACAGAACTACAGAGAGACAGAGATAGATACAGAGAGACAGAACTACAGAGAGAGACAGAGATAGATACAGAGAGACAGAACTACAGAACTACAGAGAGAACTACAGAGAGACAGAGATAGATACAGAGAGACAGAACTATAGAGAGACAGAACAGAACTACAGAGAGACAGAACTACAGAGAGAGACAGAACTACAGAGAGACAGAACTACAGAGACAGAGAGAGACAGAACTACAGAGAGACAGAGAGAGACAGAACTACAGAGAGAGACAGAACTACAGAGAGAGACAGAGATAGATACAGAGAGACAGAACTACAGAGAGAGACAGAACTACAGAGAGAGACAGAGATAGATACAGAGAACTACAGACAGAACTACAGAACAGAACAGAGAGAGACAGAACTACAGAGAGAGACAGAACTACAGAGAGAGACAGAGATAGATACAGAGAGACAGAACTACAGAGAGAGACAGAACTACAGAGAGACAGAGATAGATACAGAGAGACAGAACTACAGAGAGACAGAGATAGATACAGAGAGACAGAACTACAGAGAGAGACAGAGATAGATACAGAGAGACAGAACTACAGAGAGAGACAGAGATAGATACAGAGAGACAGAACTACAGAGAGAGACAGAACTACAGAGAGACAGAACTACAGAGAGAGACAGAACTACAGAACTACAGAGACAGAGAGAGACAGAACTACAGAGAGACAGAGAGAGACAGAACTACAGAGAGAGACAGAACTACAGAGAGAGACAGAACTACAGAGACAGAGTGAGACAGAACTACAGAGAGACAGAGAGAGACAGAACTACAGAGAGAGACAGAGAGAGACAGAACTACAGAGAGAGACGGAGATACAGAACTACAGAGAGAGACAGAGAGACAGAACTACAGAGAGAGACAGAGAGACAGAGATACAGAACTACAGAGAGAGACAGAACTACAGAGAGACAGAGAGACAGAACTACAGAGAGACAGAACTACAGAGATACAGAACTACAGAGAGAGACAGAGAGACAGAACTACAGAGAGACAGAGAGGCAGAACTACAGAGAGACAGAACTACAGAGAGACAGAAATACAGAGAGACAGAACTACAGAGATACAGAACTACAGAACTACAGAGAGACAGCGAGACAGAACTACAGAGAGAGACAGAACTACAGAGAGACAGAACTACAGAGATACAGAACTACAGAGAGAGACAGAGAGACAGAACTACAGAGAGAGACAGAGAGACAGAGAGACAGAACTACTGAGATACAGAACTACAGCGAGAGACAGAGAGACAGAACTACAGCGAGAGACAGAGAGACAGAACTACAGAGAGAGACAGAGAGACAGAGAGACAGAACTACAGCGAGAGACAGAGATACAGAACTACAGCAGAGAGACAGAGAGACAGAACTACAGAGAGAGACAGAGAGACAGAACTACAGCGAGAGACAGAGAGACAGAACTACAGAGAGAGACAGAGAGACAGAACTACAGCGAGAGACAGAGAGACAGAACTACAGAGAGAGACAGAGAGAGACAGAACTACAGAGAGAGACAGAGAGACAGAACTACAGCGAGAGACAGAGAGACAGAACTACAGAACTACAGAGAGAGACAGAGAGACAGAACTACAGCGAGAGACAGAGAGACAGAACTACAGAGAGAGACAGAGAGACAGAGAGACAGAGAGACAGAACTACAGCGAGAGACAGAGAGACAGAGAGACAGAGAGACAGAACTACAGAGAGAGACAGAGAGACAGAACTACAGAGAGAGACAGAGAGACAGAACTACAGAGAGAGACAGAACTACAGAGAGACAGAGAGACAGAGAGACAGAACTACAGAGACAGAGAGACAGAGAGACAGAAATACAGAGAGACAGAACTACAGCGAGAGACAGAGAGACAGAACTACAGAGAGACAGAACTACAGAGAGAGACAGAGAGACAGAGAGACAGAGAGACAGAGAGACAGAACTACAGAGAGACAGAACTACAGAGAGAGACAGAGAGACAGAGAGACAGAGAGACAGAACTACAGAGAGACAGAACTACAGAGAGAGACAGAGAGACAGAACTACAATAAGAAAAGGTTAAAGAGGTGAAAGATGGAGCGAGTGGAGAGAAAGACAGAGGGAATGGTGATGTAACGGAGGAAAATGACTCCCCCTCTCCCTTTTTCCCTGTGCTGTTACCATGGTAATGGATGCTGACTGGAGGGTCACACGTGTGTGTATGACTTTAGGATTCATCACCAGACCAGACACTGCTCCTCCAGAGAGACAGAGCCAGGACAACACAACACCATTACTGGAACAACATTCCCACTGGCCACAAACTTCCACATCATTTCAACAACATTATTTATAGTGAACAAAAATAGAAAAGCAACATGCAACAATTTCAACGATTTTACTGAGTTACAGTTCATATAAGGATATCAGTCAATTGAAATACATTTATTTGACTCTAATCTATAGATTTCACATGACTGGGCATTGTCCAGGCATGGGTGGGCCTAGGAGGGCGTAGGCCCACCCATTGGGGAGCCAATCAGACTACGTTTTCCCCCACAAAAGGGCTTATCAGCTGACCCGGTGGCTGGTCGCAGACGATCCTGCCGGTGAAGAAGCCGGATGTGGAGGTCCTGGGCTGGCGTGGTTACACGTTTCCTGTGGTTGTGAGGCTGGTTGGACGTACTGCCAAATTCTCTAAAACGACATTGGGTGGCTGGCCTCAGACGATCCCACAGGTGAAGAAGCCGGATGTGGGGTCCTGGGCTGGCGTGGTTACACGTTTCCTGTGGTTGTGAGGCTGGTTGGACGTACTGCCAAATTCTCTAAAACGACATTGGGTGGCTGGCCTCAGACGATCCCGCAGGTGAAGAAGCCGGATGTGGAGGTCCTGGGCTGGCGTGGTTACACGTTTCCTGTGGTTGTGAGGCTGGTTGGACGTACTGCCAAATTCTCTAAAACAACATTGGACGCGGCTCCAGAAATGAACATGACATTCTGTCAACAGTCCTGGTGGACATTCCTCCAGTCAGCATGCCAACTGCACGCTCCTTCAAAACTTGAGACATTTATGGCATTGTGTTGTGTGACAAAACTGCACATTTTAGAGTGGCCTTTCATTGCCCCCTGTACACCTGTGTGATGATCAAGCTGTTTACTCAGCTTCTTGATATGGCACACCTGTCAGGTGGATTGATTATCTTGGCAAAGAGAGGTTTGCTCACTAACTGGGATGTAAACAAATTTGTGCCAATGTTTTTAGAGAAATACGCTTTTTGTCCATATGGAACATTTCTGGGATCTTTTATTTCAGCTCATGAAACATGGGACCAACACTTTTTACATGTGTTTTGTATTTTTGTTCAGTATATATTAAATGATGCAGAATCAACATTGATTGGATTTGCAAAGCGTAATCAAGAAATTGCGGGAACTTTGTATTTTTTCACCCAACTTGTAACCTAAATCCAATCAACTTTCAAATTACGTTAGTTAGCAACTGAATCAAATGTAAAACTCGACATTAGCTGATGTCTGTGTCCAATGAGATGGTTTTCCCAAAATGCCCTACTAAGACACACCCTATACCAGCGTTTCCCAAACTCTGTCTTGGGGACCCCAAGGAGTGCACGTTTTGTTTTTTTGCCCTGGCACTACACAGCTGATTCAATCAAGGGACTTGTCAAGGTCAAACACTTAAGGTCATATAATTCAGACTTGGTTAACCCCACAAATTCAAATAAAATAGTATATGTTCCATGCTTTGTAAACAACAGGTGTAGGCTAACAGTGAAATGCTTACAATGCATGAAGATAAACATAGAAAACATAATAAGAAGAGGAATAAATCCACAATGAGTAACGATATCTTGGCTATATACACAGGGTACCAGTACCGAGTCCATGTGCAGGGGTACGAGGTGCACTTCTCTTACTATTCTCCAGAAAAAGCACAGCTCCAGACTGCTATTACAGGTATTAGTCTGTGTGTCACATTGAGGATTTGGAGGCTGGGAAAATAAATCTCTGTTGACAGATTTCTTTAGGATTGGCAGGATCTAAGAGGTGTAATTATGTTGTTTGTGCGTCAAAATGTGTTTATTTGTTTACCCAGCAACACGCTACTGTTTCAACATGTCTACATTTGAAACAGACACGTTCAGTCCTAAATGGAATTTGCTAGCGGAATATAGACAGACACACACACACACACAAATCCCCCATCCATCACATACACACACACACAAGCCACCCAGGTCACAACACTTCTGTATTTTCAAAGGAAGCGAATGTGGGAGTTTTCTGACACCCAACATTCATTGTCACCATGACATGACAAGTCTTCCTCTCTACCTGTCATTTAAGGATGTAAAACAGATCAACCTACCACAGACATCGCTCTCTTCTTGTCAGAATGACACAGCATGATCAGCCACTTGTCCATACAGATGAACGGGCGGACTGACTGATGTAGATAACAGGACTATTTGACAGATTTTAATTTTACATTACAGATATTCGGTTTATCTGAAAGACAGACAGAGGCTGAGCCGAGCACATTTACACACAGTGAGACAGGGCCATTTTAGTTATCAGTGAGATACTGGTGGAAGCAGGATTCTCAGCATCCTGACAGACAGACATGTGTGAGTTGTGAAATCCCATTACAGGCAATCAGATTTCAGAAGAACGAGTCCCTCCCTGCCCTCAGCCTTAAATGTATTTCTGTCAGGGGGAGAGTAAAGATATTCAGAGGCTGGGCCTGAACCTATAGCAGGACTATTTTAGATGGAGATAGACAAGAGATGGAGATAGACAAGAGAGGGAAAAAGACGAGAGGCAAGAGAGGAGGAGAGAGAGAGAGGGGACAAGAGAGAGTGCAGGGAGAGAGGAGAGAGAGGAAGAGAGGGGACAAGAGAGAGTGGAGGGAAAAGGAGGAGAGAGAGAGGAGGAGAGAGAGAGGGGAGGGGACAAGAGAGAGTGGAGGGAGAGAGAGAGCGAGAGAGAGGGGACAAGAGAGAGTGGAGGGAAAAGGAGGAGAGAGAGAGGAGGAGAGAGAGAGGGGAGGGGACAAGAGAGAGGCAGGGAGAGAGGAGGGACAAGAGAGGGGGACAAGAGAGAGTGGAGGGAAAAGGAGGAGAGAGAGGAGGGGAGAGAGGGAGGGGACAGAGAGAGGCAGGGAGAGAGGAGAGAGAGGAAGAGAGGGGACAAGAGAGAGTGGAGGGAAAAGGAGGAGAGAGAGGAGGAGAGAGAGAGGGGGGGACAAGAGAGAGTGCAGGGAGAGAGGAGAGAGAGGAAGAGAGGGGACAAGAGAGAGTGGAGGGAAAAGGAGGAGAGAGAGAGGAGGAGAGAGAGAAGAGAGGGGACAAGAGAGAGTGGAGGGAGAGAGGAGAGAGAGGAAGAGAGGGGACAAGAGAGAGTGGAGGGAAAAGGAGGAGAGAGAGAGGAGGAGAGAGAGAGGGAGGGGACAAGAGAGAGTGCAGGGAGAGAGAGAGAGAGAGGAAGAGAGGGGACAAGAGAGAGTGGAGGGAAAAGGAGGAGAGAAGAGAGAGAGAGAGAGGGGAGGGGACAAGAGAGAGGAGGGAGAGAGGGGACAGAGAGGGGACAAGGGAGAGGAAGAGAGGGGACAAGGGAGAGTGGAGGGAGCGAGAGAGGGGACAAGAGAGAGGGGACAAGAGAGAGTGGAGTGAGAGAGAGAGCGAGAGAGAGAGAGGGGACAAGGGAGAGGAAGAGAGGGGACAAGAGAGAGGAAGAGAGAGGGGACAATAGAGAGGAAGAGAGAGGGGACAAGAGAGAGTGGAGTGAGAGAGAGAGCGAGAGAGGGGACAAGAGAGAGGAAGAGAGAGGGGACAAGAGAGAGTGGAGGGAGAAAGAGGAGAGAGGGAAAGATGGAACGAGAGAGAGGGGGGAGAGAAAGGGGAAGAGAGAGGGTAGAGAGAGAACGAGAGCGAGAGGGTGGGTTGAGAAAGAGAGATAGATAGATATCCCTAAACAGACTGAAGATAGCAGTACTGTACAGAGAGAGACAGTCCACAGTGTGTCCCAAAGGCAAAAACAGACAGAGAAATAGAGATCAGCTCATAGCCCTCAGCTCTCAGCCCTCAGTTCTCAGCTCTCAGCCCTCAGTTCTCAGCCCTCAGCTTTCAGCCCTCAGCTCTCAGTTCTCAGCTCTCAGTTCTCAGGCCTCAGCTCTCAGGCCTCAGCTCTCAGGCCTCAGCTCTCAGGCCTCAGCTCTCAGGCCTCAGCTCTCAGGCCTCAGTTCTCAGGCCTCAGCTCTCAGGCCTCAGCTTTCAGGCCTCAGTTCTCAGCTCTCAGGCCTCAGCTCTCAGGCCTCAGTTCTCAGCTTTCAGGCCTCAGCTTTCAGGCCTCAGTTCTCAGTTCTCAGGCCTCAGCTCTCAGGCCTCAGCTCTCAGGCCTCAGTTCTCAGCTTTCAGGCCTCAGTTCTCAGGCCTCAGTTCTCAGCTCTCAGGCCTCAGTTCTCAGCTTTCAGGCCTCAGCTCTCAGGCCTCAGTTCTCAGCTCTCAGGCCTCAGTTCTCAGCTTTCAGGCCTCAGTTCTCAGGCCTCAGTTCTCAACTCACAGGCCTCAGTTCTCAGGCCTCAGTTCTCAACTCACAGGCCTCAGTTCTCAGGCCTCAGTTCTCAGCTTTTAGGCCTCAGTTCTCAGGCCTCAGTTCTCAGCTTTTAGGCCTCAGTTCTCAGGCCTCAGCTCTCAGGCCTCAGCTCTCAGGCCTCCGCTCTCAGGCCTCCGCTTTCAGGCCTCATTTCTCAGCTCTCAGGCCTCAGCTCTCAGGCCTCAGTTCTCAGCTCTCAGGCCTCAGTTCTCAGGCCTCAGTTCTCAGCTCCCAGGCCTCAGTTCTCAGCTCTCAGGCCTCAGCTCTCCAGGCCTCAGTTCTCAGCTCTCAGGCCTCAGTTCTCAGCTTTCAGGCCTCAGCTCTCAGGCCTCAGCTCTCAGCTTTCAGGCCTCAGTTCTCAGGCCTCAGTTCTCAGCTCTCAGGCCTCAGTTCTCAGCTCTCAGTCCTCAGTTCTCAACTCACAGGCCTCAGTTCTCAGGCCTCAGTTCTCAGCTCTCAGTTCTGAGCTTTCAGCTTTCAGCTCTCAGCTCTCAGGCCTCAGTTCTCAGGCCTCAGTTCTCAGGCCTCAGTTCTCAGTTTTCAGGCCTCAGTTCTCAGCTCTCAGGCCTCAGTTCTCAGGCCTCAGTTCTCAGGCCTCAGGCCTCAGTTCTCAGGCCTCAGCTCTCAGGCCTCAGCTCTCAGGCCTCAGCTCTCAGGCCTCAGCTCTCAGGCCTCCGCTCTCAGGCCTCCGCTCTCAGGCCTCCGCTTTCAGGCCTCAGTTCTCAGCTCTCAGGCCTCAGCTCTCAGGCCTCAGTTCTCAGCTCTCAGGCCTCAGTTCTCAGGCCTCAGTTCTCAGCTCCCAGGCCTCAGTTCTCAGCTCTCAGGCCTCAGCTCTCAGGCCTCAGTTCTCAGCTCTCAGGCCTCAGTTCTCAGCTCTCAGGCCTCAGCTCTCAGGCCTCAGCTCTCAGCTTTCAGGCCTCAGTTCTCAGGCCTCAGTTCTCAGCTCTCAGGCCTCAGCTCTCAGTCCTCAGTTCTCAACTCACAGGCCTCAGTTCTCAGGCCTCAGTTCTCAGCTCTCAGTCCTCAGTTCTCAACTCACAGGCCTCAGGCCTCAGTTCTCAGCTTTCAGGCCTCAGTTCTCAGGCCTCAGTTCTCAGCTCAGTTCTCAGGCCTCAGTTCTCAGTTCTCAGGCCTCAGTTCTCAGCTCTCAGTTCTCAGCTCTCAGGCCTCAGTTCTCAGGCCTCAGGGCTCAGTTCTCAGGCCTCAAGTTCTCAGTTCTCAACTCACAGGCCTCAGCTCTCAGCTCAGACTACTTGTTCTCCTGACTGAAGGTTTCATGGCAAATTAACATGCAGGTCGCTTTGGCCTTAGAGAAGCAATGAAGCAGCACAGTTTCTCTCTCTCACACACACATACACGCAAATACACACACACACACCAAATCCCCCTCCTCACAACACCTCCAGTGTGGGCTTCAAGAGCAGCTTTCTACTTCACTGCTCAAAGTGAAAGGAGCCCAATCTTATAAAACACCACAACAGCATGCCAGCAGCTCGCCACAGAGGAGAACTGGCCACAATAACTTCTGCTGAAAAGATCCACAGGACACAAAATGGCCTCTTTTCACTTCCTTTTCACATCCTCCCAGCCAGAGCTGCAGGTGTGTGTGGAAACTGTAGACTAGCTTAGACTTTGGCTCAGTGTGGGCTCAAACACTGTTTCAATCCCAAACATTGTTTCTCTTCAGTCGTTTGCAATGTCGCCATGAGGCCTGCTAACTACATCGTTACTGAAAAAATATCTTCTCATCTACTTCCCCTCCTTTCGATTCCTCTCTCATCCCCTTTTCACTCCCCTGCACCCAGTGAAAGGATACTATCATTTATCTACTCACTCACTCCCCTGTACCCAGTGATACCACCCATTTAACATCCTCCCGTTCTCTCCAAAGATCAAAACAACACAGAGAAAAAATGAGGAAGACACATTTCAGTTGAATGCAACTGACTAGGTATCCCTCTTTCCCTTCGTCACGAGACCACAATGTTCACTACGATACCAGGTTTAGTATCACAGCACTCGATACCATGATGATACTCAATACCAAAACAATACCACCGCAAAAAAAAGAAGGCGCATTAGCCACAGTTCCAGAATGGCACTCGATCCAGACAGATAAACTACTGCTCTGTTCAATCCTCTTCTGACTTCCATATCATTACATTGGAATATTTTTACGTTTATTTTTCATACAATCAATTTGACAATCAATCTAACTGCTTAACTACATAATGGTAATAATCTATTTGAATGGTAAATCTCTATTGATAAACTGAGTCAATCAGGATGTAGCCTAGGTCTATCCACAATACAGGTGAATGCACATTCAATATGAGTGTGCAAGCATTGAGTTATTGAGCTTGTTTTGTCTGATTTCATGTGGCTACTACAGATGACAAACACAGGCTGTGTGTGTGTGTGTACTTCCTACCTCATCTATTACAAACAAACTGTTCCTGTCTGTTATGCAGTGGGCCAATTGGGTCAGTGTGATGTAAAGCTATACTCATACTGTTGTCCAAGCAGCTACACATAGCTATCAAATCAAATTGTATTTGTCAAATGCTTACTTACAAGCCCTCAACCAAAAATGCAGTTAAGAAAAATAAGAGTTAAGAAAATATTTACGAAATAAATAAAAAAGTAAATAATTAGATCAATGGTCAGACTCACAGAACCACACAACGTAGATCAATAATTAGATCAATGGTCAGACTCGCAGAACCACACAACGTAGATCAATAATTAGATCAATGGTCAGATTCGCAGAACCAAAACGTGATCAATAATTAGATCAATGGTCAGACTCACAGAACCACACAATGTAGATCAATAATTAGATCAATGGTCAGACTCACAGAACCAACAACGTAGATCAATAATTAGATCAATGGTCAGACTCACAGAACCACACAACGTAGATCAATAATTAGATCAATGGTCAGACTCGCAGAACCACACAACGTAGATCAATAATTAGATCAATGGTCAGACTCGCAGAACCACACAACGTAGATCAATAATTAGATCAATGGTCAGACTCACAGAACCACACAACGTAGATCAATAATTAGATCAATGGTCAGACTCACAGAACCACACAACGTAGATCAATAATTAGATCAATGGTCAGACTCACAGAACCACACAACGTAGATCAATAATTAGATCAATGGTCAGACTCACAGAACCACACAACGTAGATCAATAATTAGATCAATGGTCAGACTCGCAGAACCACACAACGTAGAGCAATAATTAGATCAATGGTCAGACTCAGAACCACACAACGTAGATCAATAATTAGATCAATGGTCAGACTCACAGAACCACACAACGTAGATCAATAATTAGATCAATGGTCAGACTCACAGAACCACACAACGTAGATCAATAATTAGGTCAATGGTCAGACTCACAGAACCACACAACTTAGATCAATAATTAGATCAATGGTCAGACTCACAGAACCACACAACGTAGATCAATAATTAGATCAATGGTCAGACTCGCAGAACCACACAACGTAGATCAATAATTAGATCAATGGTCAGACTCACAGAACCACACAACGTCAATAATTAGATCAATGGTCAGACTCACAGAACCACACAACGTAGATCAATAATTAGATCAATGGTCAGACTCACAGAACCACACAACGTAGATCAATAATTAGATCAATGGTCAGACTCACAGAACCACACAACGTAGATCAATAATTAGATCAATGGTCAGACTCACAGAACCACACAACGTAGATCAATAATTAGGTCAATGGTCAGACTCACAGAACCACACAACGTAGATCAATAATTAGATCAATGGTCAGACTCACAGAACCACACAACGTAGATCAATAATTAGATCAATGGTCAGACTCACAGAACCACACAACGTAGATCAATAATTAGATCAATGGTCAGACTCGCAGAACCACACAACGTAGATCAATAATTAGATCAATGGTCAGACTCGCAGAACCACACAACGTAGATCAATAATTAGATCAATGGTCAGACTCACAGAACCACACAACGTAGATCAATAATTAGATCAATGGTCAGACTTGCTCTTGCAGCTCTTCTCGTTAACATCCTCACCGTCGGTTGTAGTCTTCCGAGACCCAGATCACATTGTGTGTCCATTAGCACCACAACATGGCTGTTACTCTGTATAGACTACTATTCCCATCGGGCAAAGCAAATATATAATCTAATTCATTATTGAAACCGTCTTTTATTGTCAAGGTAACTTAATGCAGACACACACACACACAATGATGACACACTGTATTGAAGGGAATAAATAGGGAAGAAGAGTATTCCATTGAGAAATGAACAATCACAAAGAACAATTGGTGCTTCTCTAATTCTGAGTGGAATCTTCTCTTGTAATCAAAGCATATCCCGGCTGCCAGGCTGAAGGCTTTGTTCTGTCTACCTTTCTTCCTTCCTCTCTCCCCTGCCCGTCTGTCTACCTCTCTGTCCGTCTGCCTGTCTTCTTGCTCACCGGGCTCCCTACCAATGGCTTCCTTCCTCTCTCCCCTGCCCGTCTGTCTACCTCTCTGTCCGTCTGCCTGTCTTCTTGCTCACCGGGCTCCCTGCCAATGGCTTCCTTCCTCTCTCCCTGCCCGTCTGTCTACCTCTCTGTCCGTCTGCCTGTCTTCTTGCTCACCGGGCTCCCTACCAATGGCTTCCTTCCTCTCTCCCCTGCCCGTCTGTCTACCTCTCTGTCCGTCTGCCTGTCTTCTTGCTCACCGGGCTCCCTACCAATGGCTTGCAAGGGAAGCCCGGCGTTCCCAAATATTTGACGAATAAATCAATTAAAATGATAAAATAATTTATATTTCATCTCTCTCTGTTTTCATAATTTTCTGTCAATTCGCAAGTCCTGAATCTCACTGGTGAAATGATCAGAGCGAGGGAAACAGCACCCCTCTGTCTCAGTATGTGTAGCCCCTGTATCTGACGCTGTCTGAACAGGGAAACAGCACCCCTCTGTCTCAGTATGTGTAGCCCCTGTATCTGACGCTGTCTGAACAGGGAAGCAGCACTCCTCTGTCTCAGTATGTGTAGCCCCTGTATCTGACGCTGTCTGAACAGGGAAACAGCACCCTCTGTCTCAGTATATGTAGCCCCTGTATCTGACGCTGTCTGAACAGGGAAGCAGCACTCCTCTGTCTCAGTATGTGTAGCCCCTGTATCTGACGCTGTCTGAACAGGGAAACAGCACTCCTCTGTCTCAGTATGTGTAGCCCCTGTATCTGACGCTGTCTGAACAGGGAAGCAGCACTCCTCTGTCTCAGTATGTGTAGCCCCTGTATCTGACGCTGTCTGAACAGGGAAGCAGCACCCCTCTGTCTCAGTATGTGTAGCCCCTGTATCTGACGCTGTCTGAACAGGGAAGCAGCACTCCTCTGTCTCAGTATGTGTAGCCCCTGTATCTGACGCTGTCTGAACAGGGAAACAGCACCCCTCTGTCTCAGTATGTGTAGCCCCTGTATCTGACGCTGTCTGAACAGGGAAGCAGCACTCCTCTGTCTCAGTATGTGTAGCCCCTGTATCTGACGCTGTCTGAACAGGGAAGCAGCACCCCTCTGTCTCAGTATGTGTAGCCCCTGTATCTGACGCTGTCTGAACAGGGAAACAGCACCCCTCTGTCTCAGTATGTGTAGCCCCTGTATCTGACGCTGTCTGAACAGGGAAACAGCACCCCTCTGTCTCAGTATGTGTAGCCCCTGTATCTGACGCTGTCTGAACAGGGAAGCAGCACCCCTCTGTCTCAGTATGTGTAGCCCCTGTATCTGACGCTGTCTGAACAGGGAAGCAGCACCCCTCTGTCTCAGTATGTGTAGCCCCTGTATCTGACGCTGTCTGAACAGGGAAGCAGCACTCCTCTGTCTCAGTATGTGTAGCCCCTGTATCTGACGCTGTCTGAACAGGGAAACAGCACCCCTCTGTCTCAGTATGTGTAGCCCCTGTATCTGACGCTGTCTGAACAGGGAAGCAGCACCCCTCTGTCTCAGTATGTGTAGCCCCTGTATCTGACACTGTCTGAACAGGGAAGCAGCACTCCTCTGTCTCAGTATGTGTAGCCCCTGTATCTGACGCTGTCTGAACAGGGAAACAGCACCCCTCTGTCTCAGTATGTGTAGCCCCTGTATCTGACGCTGTCTGAACAGGGAAGCAGCACCCTCTGTCTCAGTATGTGTAGCCCCTGTATCTGACGCTGTCTGAACAGGGAAGCAGCACCCTCTGTCTCAGTATGTGTAGCCCCTGTATCTGACGCTGTCTGAACAGGGAAACAGCACCCCTCTGTCTCAGTATGTGTAGCCCCTGTATCTGACGCTGTCTGAACAGGGAAGCAGCACCCCTCTGTCTCAGTATGTGTAGCCCTGTATCTGACGCTGTCTGAACAGGGAAGCAGCACCCCTCTGTCTCAGTATGTGTAGCCCCTGTATCTGACGCTGTCTGAACAGGGAAGCAGCACCCCTCTGTCTCAGTATGTGTAGCCCCTGTATCTGACACTGTCTGAACAGGGAAGCAGCACCCTCTGTCTCAGTATGTGTAGCCCCTGTATCTGACGCTGTCTGAACAGGGAAGCAGCACTCCTCTGTCTCAGTATGTGTAGCCCCTGTATCTGACGCTGTCTGAACAGGGAAACAGCACCCTCTGTCTCAGTATGTGTAGCCCCTGTATCTGACGCTGTCTGAACAGGGAAGCAGCACCCTCTGTCTCAGTATGTGTAGCCCCTGTATCTGACACTGTCTGAACAGGGAAGCAGCACCCCTCTGTCTCAGTATGTGTAGCCCCTGTATCTGACACTGTCTGAACAGGGAAGCAGCACCCCTCTGTCTCAGTATGTGTAGCCCCTGTATCTGACGCTGTCTGAACAGGGAAGCAGCACCCTCTGTCTCAGTATGTGTAGCCCCTGTATCTGACGCTGTCTGAACAGGGAAACAGCACTCCTCTGTCTCAGTATGTGTAGCCCTGTATCTGACACTGTCTGAACAGGGAAGCAGCACCCCTCTGTCTCAGTATGTGTAGCCCCTGTATCTGACACTGTCTGAACAGGGAAGCAGCACCCTCTGTCTCAGTATGTGTAGCCCCTGTATCTGACACTGTCTGAACAGGGAAGCAGCACCCCTCTGTCTCAGTATGTGTAGCCCCTGTATCTGACACTGTCTGAACAGGGAAGCAGCACCCTCTGTCTCAGTATGTGTAGCCCCTGTATCTGACACTGTCTGAACAGGGAAGCAGCACCCCTCTGTCTCAGTATGTGTAGCCCCTGTATCTGACGCTGTCTGAACAGGGAAACAGCACTCCTCTGTCTCAGTATGTGTAGCCCCTGTATCTGACACTGTCTGAACAGGGAAGCAGCACCCTCTGTCTCAGTATGTGTAGCCCCTGTATCTGACACTGTCTGAACAGGGAAGCAGCACCCCTCTGTCTCAGTATGTGTAGCCCCTGTATCTGACGCTGTCTGAACAGGGAAGCAGCACCCTCTGTCTCAGTATGTGTAGCCCCTGTATCTGACGCTGTCTGAACAGGGAAACAGCACTCCTCTGTCTCAGTATGTGTAGCCCCTGTATCTGACACTGTCTGAACAGGGAAGCAGCACTCCTCTGTCTCAGTATGTGTAGCCCCTGTATCTGACACTGTCTGAACAGGGAAACAGCACCCCTCTGTCTCAGTATGTGTAGCCCCTGTATCTGACGCTGTCTGAACAGGGAAGCAGCACCCCTCTGTCTCAGTATGTGTAGCCCCTGTATCTGACGCTGTCTGAACAGGGAAGCAGCACCCTCTGTCTCAGTATGTGTAGCCCCTGTATCTGACACTGTCTGAACAGGGAAACAGCACCCCTCTGTCTCAGTATGTGTAGCCCCTGTATCTGACACTGTCTGAACAGGGAAACAGCACCCCTCTGTCTCAGTACCCCTGTATCTGACGCTGTCTGAACAGGGAAACAGCACCCCTGTGTCTCAGCCCCTGTATCTGACGCTGTCTGAACAGGGAAACAGCACTCCTCTGTCTCAGTATGTGTAGCCCCTGTATCTGACGCTGTCTGAACAGGGAAACAGCACCCTCTGTCTCAGTATGTGTAGCCCCTGTATCTGACGCTGTCTGAACAGGGAAACAGCACCCCTCTGTCTCAGTAGCCCCTGTATCTGACGCTGTCTGAGCAGCCTCTGTGTGTTCGACGCTCTGGGAAGCAGCACTCCTCTGTCTCAGTATGTGTAGCGCTGTCTGAACAGGGAAACAGCACCCCTCTGTCTCAGTATGTGTAGCCCCTGTATCTGACAGCTGTCTGAACAGGGAACAGGGAGCAGCACCCTCTGTCTCAGTATGTGTAGCCCCTGTATCTGACGCTGTCTGAACAGGGAAGCAGCACCCCTCTGTCTCAGTATGTGTAGCCCCTGTATCTGACACTGTCTGAACAGGGAAGCAGCACTCCTCTGTCTCAGTATGTGTAGCCCTGTCTCTGACACTGTCTGAACAGGGAAACAGCACCCTCTGTCTCAGTATGTGTAGCCCCTGTATCTGACGCTGTCTGAACAGGGAAACAGCACCCTCTGTCTCAGTATGTGTAGCCCCTGTATCTGACGCTGTCTGAACAGGGAAGCAGCACCCTCTGTCTCAGTATGTGTAGCCCCTGTATCTGACACTGTCTGAACAGGGAAACAGCACCCCTCTGTCTCAGTATGTGTAGCCCCTGTATCTGACGCTGTCTGAACAGGGAAACAGCACCCCTCTGTCTCAGTATGTGTAGCCCCTGTATCTGACACTGTCTGAACAGGGAAGCAGCACCCTCTGTCTCAGTATGTGTAGCCCCTGTATCTGACGCTGTCTGAACAGGGAAACAGCACCCTCTGTCTCAGTATGTGTAGCCCCTGTATCTGACGCTGTCTGAACAGGAAACAGCACCCTCTGTCTCAGTATGTGTAGCCCCTGTATCTGACGCTGTCTGAACAGGGAAACAGCACCCCTCTGTCTCAGTATGTGTAGCCCCTGTATCTGACGCTGTCTGAACAGGGAAACAGCACCCCTCTGTCTCAGTATGTGTAGCCCCTGTATCTGACGCTGTCTGAACAGGGAAACAGCACCCCTCTGTCTCAGTATGTGTAGCCCCTGTATCTGACGCTGTCTGAACAGGGAAGCAGCACCCCTCTGTCTCAGTATGTGTAGCCCCTGTATCTGACACTGTCTGAACAGGGAAACAGCACCCTCTGTCTCAGTATGTGTAGCCCCTGTATCTGACGCTGTCTGAACAGGGAAACAGCACCCCTCTGTCTCAGTATGTGTAGCCCCTGTATCTGACACTGTCTGAACAGGGAAGCAGCACCCCTCTGTCTCAGTATGTGTAGCCCCTGTATCTGACGCTGTCTGAACAGGGAAACAGCACCCTCTGTCTCAGTATGTGTAGCCCCTGTATCTGACGCTGTCTGAACAGGGAAACAGCACCCTCTGTCTCAGTATGTGTAGCCCCTGTATCTGACGCTGTCTGAACAGGGAAACAGCACCCCTCTGTCTCAGTATGTGTAGCCCCTGTATCTGACGCTGTCTGAACAGGGAAGCAGCACCCCTCTGTCTCAGTATGTGTAGCCCCTGTATCTGACGCTGTCTGAACAGGGAAACAGCACCCTCTGTCTCAGTATGTGAAGCCCCTGTATCTGACGCTGTCTGAACAGGGAAACAGCACCCCTCTGTCTCAGTATGTGTAGCCCCTGTATCTGACGCTGTCTGAACAGGGAAACAGCACCCTCTGTCTCAGTATGTGTAGCCCCTGTATCTGACGCTGTCTGAACAGGGAAGCAGCACCCCTCTGTCTCAGTATGTGTAGCCCCTGTATCTGACGCTGTCTGAACAGGGAAACAGCACCCCTCTGTCTCAGTATGTGTAGCCCCTGTATCTGACGCTGTCTGAACAGGGAAACAGCACCCCTCTGTCTCAGTATGTGTAGCCCCTGTATCTGACGCTGTCTGAACAGGGAAGCAGCACCCCTCTGTCTCAGTATGTGTAGCCCCTGTATCTGACGCTGTCTGAACAGGGAAACAGCACCCCTCTGTCTCAGTATGTGTAGCCCCTGTATCTGACGCTGTCTGAACAGGGAAACAGCACCCCTCTGTCTCAGTATGTGTAGCCCCTGTATCTGACGCTGTCTGAACAGGGAAACAGCACCCCTCTGTCTCAGTATGTGTAGCCCCTGTATCTGACGCTGTCTGAACAGGGAAGCAGCACCCTCTGTCTCAGTATGTGTAGCCCCTGTATCTGACGCTGTCTGAACAGGGAAACAGCACCCCTCTGTCTCAGTATGTGAAGCCCCTGTATCTGACGCTGTCTGAACAGGGAAACAGCACCCCTCTGTCTCAGTATGTGTAGCCCCTGTATCTGACGCTGTCTGAACAGGGAAGCAGCACTCCTCTGTCTCAGTATGTGTAGCCCCTGTATCTGACGCTGTCTGAACAGGGAAGCAGCACCCCTCTGTCTCAGTATGTGTAGCCCCTGTATCTGACACTGTCTGAACAGGGAAGCAGCACTCCTCTGTCTCAGTATGTGTAGCCCCTGTATCTGACGCTGTCTGAACAGGGAAACAGCACCCTCTGTCTCAGTATGTGTAGCCCCTGTATCTGACGCTGTCTGAACAGGGAAACAGCACCCTCTGTCTCAGTATGTGTAGCCCCTGTATCTGACGCTGTCTGAACAGGGAAGCAGCACCCTCTGTCTCAGTATGTGTAGCCCCTGTATCTGACGCTGTCTGAACAGGGAAACAGCACCCTCTGTCTCAGTATGTGTAGCCCTGTATCTGACACTGTCTGAACAGGGAAGCAGCACCCCTCTGTCTCAGTATGTGTAGCCCCTGTATCTGACACTGTCTGAACAGGGAAACAGCACCCCTCTGTCTCAGTATGTGTAGCCCCTGTATCTGACGCTGTCTGAACAGGGAAACAGCACCCCTCTGTCTCAGTATGTGTAGCCCCTGTATCTGACGCTGTCTGAACAGGAAACAGCACCCCTCTGTCTCAGTATGTGTAGCCCTGTATCTGACGCTGTCTGAACAGGGAAACAGCACCCCTCTGTCTCAGTATGTGTAGCCCCTGTATCTGACGCTGTCTGAACAGGGAAGCAGCACCCTCTGTCTCAGTATGTGTAGCCCCTGTATCTGACACTGTCTGAACAGGGAAGCAGCACTCTGTCTCAGTATGTGTAGCCCCTGTATCTGACTCTGTCTGAACAGGGAAACAGCACCCCTCTGTCTCAGTATGTGTAGCCCCTGTATCTGACGCTGTCTGAACAGGGAAACAGCACCCCTCTGTCTCAGTATGTGTAGCCCCTGTATCTGACGCTGTCTGAACAGGGAAGCAGCACCCCTCTGTCTCAGTATGTGTAGCCCCTGTATCTGACGCTGTCTGAACAGGGAAGCAGCACCCCTCTGTCTCAGTATGTGTAGCCCCTGTATCTGACACTGTCTGAACAGGGAAGCAGCACTCCTCTGTCTCAGTATGTGTAGCCCCTGTATCTGACGCTGTCTGAACAGGGAAACAGCACCCCTTCTGTCTCAGTATGTGTAGCCCCTGTATCTGACGCTGTCTGAACAGGGAAACAGCACCCCTCTGTCTCAGTATGTGTAGCCCCTGTATCTGACGCTGTCTGAACAGGGAAGCAGCACCCCTCTGTCTCAGTATGTGAAGCCCCTGTATCTGACGCTGTCTGAACAGGGAAACAGCACCCCTCTGTCTCAGTATGTGTAGCCCCTGTATCTGACGCTGTCTGAACAGGGAAACAGCACCCCTCTGTCTCAGTATGTGTAGCCCCTGTATCTGACGCTGTCTGAACAGGGAAACAGCACCCTCTGTCTCAGTATGTGTAGCCCCTGTATCTGACGCTGTCTGAACAGGGAAACAGCACCCCTCTGTCTCAGTATGTGTAGCCCCTGTATCTGACGCTGTCTGAACAGGGAAACAGCACCCCTCTGTCTCAGTATGTGTAGCCCCTGTATCTGACGCTGTCTGAACAGGGAAACAGCACCCCTCTGTCTCAGTATGTGTAGCCCCTGTATCTGACGCTGTCTGAACAGGGAAACAGCACCCCTCTGTCTCAGTATGTGTAGCCCCTGTATCTGACGCTGTCTGAACAGGGAAACAGCACCCCTCTGTCTCAGTATGTGTAGCCCCTGTATCTGACGCTGTCTGAACAGGGAAACAGCACCCTCTGTCTCAGTATGTGTAGCCCCTGTATCTGACGCTGTCTGAACAGGGAAACAGCACCCTCTGTCTCAGTATGTGTAGCCCCTGTATCTGACGCTGTCTGAACAGGGAAACAGCACCCTCTGTCTCAGTATGTGTAGCCCCTGTATCTGACGCTGTCTGAACAGGGAAACAGCACCCTCTGTCTCAGTATGTGTAGCCCCTGTATCTGACGCTGTCTGAACAGGGAAACAGCACCCTCTGTCTCAGTATGTGTAGCCCCTGTATCTGACGCTGTCTGAACAGGGAAACAGCACCCCTCTGTCTCAGTATGTGTAGCCCCTGTATCTGACGCTGTCTGAACAGGGAAACAGCACCCCTCTGTCTCAGTATGTGTAGCCCCTGTATCTGACGCTGTCTGAACAGGGAAACAGCACCCTCTGTCTCAGTATGTGTAGCCCCTGTATCTGACGCTGTCTGAACAGGGAAACAGCACCCCTCTGTCTCAGTATGTGTAGCCCCTGTATCTGACGCTGTCTGAACAGGGAAACAGCACCCCTCTGTCTCAGTATGTGTAGCCCCTGTATCTGACGCTGTCTGAACAGGGAAACAGCACCCCTCTGTCTCAGTATGTGTAGCCCTGTATCTGACGCTGTCTGAACAGGGAAACAGCACCCTCTGTCTCAGTATGTGTAGCCCTGTATCTGACGCTGTCTGAACAGGGAAACAGCACCCTCTGTCTCAGTATGTGTAGCCCCTGTATCTGACGCTGTCTGAACAGGGAAACAGCACCCCTCTGTCTCAGTATGTGTAGCCCCTGTATCTGACGCTGTCTGAACAGGGAAACAGCACCCTCTGTCTCAGTATGTGTAGCCCCTGTATCTGACGCTGTCTGAACAGGGAAACAGCACCCCTCTGTCTCAGTATGTGTAGCCCCTGTATCTGACGCTGTCTGAACAGGGAAACAGCACCCCTCTGTCTCAGTATGTGTAGCCCCTGTATCTGACGCTGTCTGAACAGGGAAACAGCACCCCTCTGTCTCAGTATGTGTAGCCCCTGTATCTGACGCTGTCTGAACAGGGAAACAGCACCCTCTGTCTCAGTATGTGTAGCCCCTGTATCTGACGCTGTCTGAACAGGGAAACAGCACCCCTCTGTCTCAGTATGTGTAGCCCCTGTATCTGACGCTGTCTGAACAGGGAAACAGCACCCCTCTGTCTCAGTATGTGTAGCCCCTGTATCTGACGCTGTCTGAACAGGGAAACAGCACCCCTCTGTCTCAGTATGTGTAGCCCCTGTATCTGACGCTGTCTGAACAGGGAAACAGCACCCTCTGTCTCAGTATGTGTAGCCCCTGTATCTGACGCTGTCTGAACAGGGAAACAGCACCCCTCTGTCTCAGTATGTGTAGCCCCTGTATCTGACGCTGTCTGAACAGGGAAACAGCACCCCTCTGTCTCAGTATGTGTAGCCCCTGTATCTGACGCTGTCTGAACAGGGAAACAGCACCCTCTGTCTCAGTATGTGTAGCCCCTGTATCTGACGCTGTCTGAACAGGGAAACAGCACCCCTCTGTCTCAGTATGTGTAGCCCCTGTATCTGACGCTGTCTGAACAGGGAAACAGCACCCCTCTGTCTCAGTATGTGTAGCCCCTGTATCTGACGCTGTCTGAACAGGGAAACAGCACCCCTCTGTCTCAGTATGTGTAGCCCCTGTATCTGACGCTGTCTGAACAGGGAAGCAGCACCCCTCTGTCTCAGTATGTGTAGCCCCTGTATCTGACGCTGTCTGAACAGGGAAACAGCACCCCTCTGTCTCAGTATGTGTAGCCCCTGTATCTGACGCTGTCTGAACAGGGAAACAGCACCCCTCTGTCTCAGTATGTGTAGCCCCTGTATCTGACGCTGTCTGAACAGGGAAACAGCACCCCTCTGTCTCAGTATGTGTAGCCCCTGTATCTGACGCTGTCTGAACAGGGAAACAGCACTCCTCTGTCTCAGTATGTGTAGCCCCTGTATCTGACGCTGTCTGAACAGGGAAACAGCACCCCTCTGTCTCAGTATGTGTAGCCCCTGTATCTGACGCTGTCTGAACAGGGAAACAGCACCCCTCTGTCTCAGTATGTGTAGCCCCTGTATCTGACGCTGTCTGAACAGGGAAACAGCACCCCTCTGTCTCAGTATGTGTAGCCCCTGTATCTGACGCTGTCTGAACAGGGAAACAGCACCCCTCTGTCTCAGTATGTGTAGCCCCTGTATCTGACGCTGTCTGAACAGGGAAGCAGCACCCCTCTGTCTCAGTATGTGTAGCCCCTGTATCTGACGCTGTCTGAACAGGGAAACAGCACCCCTCTGTCTCAGTATGTGTAGCCCCTGTATCTGACGCTGTCTGAACAGGGAAACAGCACCCCTCTGTCTCAGTATGTGTAGCCCCTGTATCTGACGCTGTCTGAACAGGGAAACAGCACCCCTCTGTCTCAGTATGTGTAGCCCCTGTATCTGACGCTGTCTGGACCAAAAGAGTATAACATATATAATAATATAATAATATAATAATATAATAATATAATAATAATATTATAACATGTGACCGCCACTGTCTTTGATTGATTGATGCCAGCAGGCATTTAGACTCCCTAGATAAAATAAATAAATAGCCAATCGGCTACTCGGCTACTGTGGGTTGTCCTGGTGCAGCACCCCCCCTCCCCCAGTTTGAATTTGGCTTCAGACCAATGAAATCATCTTTTCAAAAAACTTTCTTTTAAGAAAAACTTGACTGTTTCTGGTCTGCTTGCGTTGATGTCCTGCATTAGCTAGCTTGTGTTGATGTACTGCATTAGCTAGCTTGTGTTGATGTACTGCATTAGCTAGCTTGTGTTGATGTACTGCATTAGCTAGCTTGTGTTGATGTACTGCATTAGCTAGCTTGTGTTGATGTACTGCAGTAGCTAGCTTGTGTTGATGTACTGCATTAGCTAGCTTGTGTTTATGTACTGCAGTAGCTAGCATGTGTTGATGTACTGCAGTAGCTAGCTTGCTAAATCAGCCCTTTCCTAAGCCATGGATGGAGATGGGGATTTGGACTTGTGGTTTTGCTTAATTCTCTGTACAGGCCAATGAGTATGACGGGGATTCTGATATAACCATATATTCATGTTGTAATGTAGTTAATGTTGTAACTGGCCTGAGACAATTGTAGTTCAATATGTAGCCTAGTAGTCTCACATTAACTAGCTAACTAACTGGTTCATTGTTGGTTCATTGTTGCCCATGTGAAGAAGTCAGGCTAGCAAGCATTTTATCTAGGTCGCCTATAACACCAAAAACTAAAAGTGTACTGTATGACAGAGCCATAGTCCTTTATGCCAACATGAAAGAGAGGAGGATGGCATTGGCATTCAACTAGTCTACAAGTAGGGTGAGCAAACATTTTTTGTTTTACTTGCGTGCACACAGACAGAAATCAGTACAAAAAGAAAGACAGTTTGTAACAGTAAAAAACAACAGTATTCAGCAGTGTGGACAAAAACAATAAAATAAACAATTTGACACAAAAGAGATAAAGGTATAGAAAATCTAAACAGAAAGTCATGCTGCTAGGGTTGTAGAACTGTAATGTACCTCTTAAAAAAAAATGTAAACCACGCCAGGAATAGCTTGGTAAAAAGCAGGCAGGAATGAGTTCCAGATCATATGGCCTCTATAGGTAATTCGGGAATTGAGAATGAGTTGTTCTTGAATATGAGTGGCGTAGCTGTTTCTCGTTGAGTAGTTATGGCTGTAAAATCATTTTTGAGGATAGAGGGTAATAAGTGAATTAAAGTGCCATAAACAAATTGAGCAACTTGAAAACAATTCATTTTTTATAAATATTCAGGAGTCTTAATTGTTTGAAAAGTGGTGCTGAATGGTCTCTAAAAACCGACAGCTTTTCTGCTGGTGATAGATTGATAGTAGTTTGGTATGGTGTGTGCTGGCCCATATAATGTTATAGTAACTGATGAATGGGAAGATCATTATGTAATAGAGATGGAGAGCAGAGCTTCAGTTTAGGACACATCACATTTTGCCAAGTATCCCAGTATTTTTGGCGATCTTAGAGGTTGTCTTTATGTGTGGTTTCCATGACAATTCATCATCAATCAGAGCACCAAGAAAGCGGGTTGTACGGGCATGATCAACAGGTATATTATCAATATGGACCCCTATATAATCTGTATTGTATTTGATTTGATTTGGATTCAGTGACAATTTGTTTATTTTAAACCACTGAGATATTACATAGTTCATAATTAACAACATTAATAAAGTAATTTACATTTTTGTGAGAGTAAAATACACCTGTATCATCAGCAAATAATATCTGGGAGAGCACTTTGGATGCATTGAGCAAATCATTTATATAAATCAGAAATAATAGTGGTCCAAGTATTGATCCCTGCAGCACACCACACTTAATGTCCGGAGGGGGGAATCTATTCCTTTGAAAGTCACATATTACTTTCTATCCTTTAGATAGCTGGAGAACCAAAGCAGAGATTGTTCAGTTACTCCCATAATTTCACCTTTTTGTAATAAGATATTATGATCAACAGTATCAAATGATTTTGATTTAAAAAAAAGACCCAATGTATGATATTTGCGATTATTTGCCTTATGTAATTTTGTCAATTAAGTAAGTGTAACAGTATAGCTTCCGTCCCTCTCCCCTACCTGGGCTCGAACCAGGGACCCTCTGCACATGTCAACAACAGTCACCCATGAAGCATCATTACCCATTGCGCCACAAAAGCCACGGCCCTTGCAGATCAAGAGGAACAACTACTTCAGGTCTCAGAGCGAGTGAGAGCGAGTGATGTCACCCGATTTAACCGCTTTTAGCGCGCACCACCGCTAACTAGCTAGCCATTTCACATCGGTTACATAAGTAACAGCCATGTAGGTAGAGTGAGATTTTCTGAAGCAATATTGATGTTTGTATAACAAACTTATTAAGATTTTTGATTAATCTGTTACATGCAAGCTTCTCTAAAGTGTTTGAGATAACCAGCAAAATTGAAATTGGTCTGTAATTTGTCAACTTTGCTGTATAATCAGCTTTATATATTGGAACAATGTTGGTCCTTTGCAGTTAATAGGGCACAATGCCCGTAGCAAATGATAGATTGACAATGTGGGCAAGAGGTGTGATAATGAAATCAACCACTTCTTTAGCCAGTTTAGCATCCAATCTGTCGTGACCAGAGGCAGTGTTATAGAGCAAACAACGTAATTATCACAACAGGTTGTAATATGGCTTTTTTACTGGCTTGGCTTGGCTTCCTCAGTGATTTTACCCACGTGCCTACCTGCCCGTCTCCCTGCTCTGTCTGTCTGTCTCCCTGCTCTGTCTGTCTGTCTCCCTGCCTGCCTGTCTCCCTGCCTACCTGCCTGTCTCCCTGCCTGCATGTCTCCCTGCCCTGCCTGCCTGTCTCCATGCCTGCCTGTCTCCCTGCCTGCATGTCTCCCTGCCCTGCCTGCCTGTCTCCCTGCCTGCATGTCTCCCTGCCCTGCCTGCCTGTCTCCTGCCTGCATGTCTCCCTGCCTGCATGTCTCCCTGCCAGTCTCCATGCCTGCCTGTCTCCCTGCCTGCATGTCTCCCTGCCCTGCCTGCCTGTCTCCCTGCCTGCCTGTCTCCCTGCCTGCATGTCTCCCTGCCTGCATGTCTCCCTGCCTGCATGTCTCCCTGTCTGTCTGTCTGTCTCCCTGCCTGCATGTCCCATGCCTGCATGTCTCCCTGCCCTGCTTGCCTGTCTCCCTGCCTGCATGTATCCCTGCCCTGTCTGCCTGTCTCCCTGCCTGCATGTCTCCCTGCCAGTCTTTCTGTCTGTCTCCCTGCCTGCCTGTCTACATGCCCTGCCTGCCTGTCTCCCTGCCTGCATGTCTCCCTGTCCTGTCTACCTGTCTCCCTGCCTGCATGTCTCCCTGCCTGCATCTCTTCCTGCCCTGTCTGCCTGTCTCCCTGCCTGCATGTCTCCCTGCCAGTCTGTCTGTCTGTCTCCCTGCCTGCCTGTCTACATGCCCTGCCTGCCTGTCTCCCTGCCTGCATGTCTCCCTGTCCTGTCTACCTGTCTCCCTGCCTGCATGTCTCCCTGCCCTGTCTGCATGTCTCCCTGGCTGTCTGTCTGTCTCCCTGCCTGTCTGTCTGTCTCCCTGCCCTGTCTGCCTGTCTCCCTGCCTGCATGTCTCCCTGCCTGTCTGTCTGTCTCCCTGCCTGTCTGTCTGTCTCCCTGCCTGCATTTCTCCCTGCCTGTCTGTCTGTCTCCCTGCCTGTCTGTCTCCCTGCCCTGCCTGCCTGTCTCCCTGCCTGCATGTCTCCCTGCCCTGTCTGCATGTCTCCCTGCCTGCATGTCTCCCTGCCAGTCTTTCTGTCTGTCTCCCTGCCTGCCTGTCTACCTGCCCTGCCTGTCTGCCTGTCTCCCTGCCTGCATGTCTCCCTGTCCTGTCTGCCTGTCTCCCTGCCTGCATGTCTCCCTGCCCTGTCTGCATGTCTCCCTGGCTGTCTGTCTGTCTCCCTGCCTGTCTGTCTCCCTGCCCTGTCATGTCTGCCTGTCTCCCTGCCTGCATGTCTCCCTGCCTGTCTGTCTGTCTGTCTCCCTGCCTGTCTGTCTGTCTGTCTCCTGCCTGCATTTCTCCCTGCCTGTCTGTCTGTCTCCCTGCCTGTCTGTCTCCCTGCCCTGCCTGCCTGTCTCCCTGCCTGCCTGTCTCCCTGCCTGCATGTCTCGCTGCCCTGCCTGCCTTTCTCCCTGCCCTGCCTGTCTGTCTCCCTGCCTGCATGTCTCCCTGCCCTGTCTGCCTGTCTCCTGCCTGCATGTCTCCTGCCTGCCTGTCTCCCTGCCTGCATGTCTCCCTGCCTGTCTGTCTGTCTCCCTGCCTGTCTGTCTGTCTCCCTGCCTGCATTTCTCCCTGCCTGTCTGTCTGTCTCCCTGCCAGTCTGTCTCCCTGCCCTGCCTGCCTGTCTCCCTGCCTGCCTGTCTCCCTGCCTGCATGTCTCGCTGCCCTGCCTGCCTGTCTCCCTGCCCTGCCTGCCTGTCTCCATGCCTGCATGTCTCCCTGCCCTGCCTGCCTGTCTCCCTGCCTGCATGTCTTCCTGCCCTGTCTGCCTGTCTCCCTGCCTGCATGTCTCCCTGCCTGCATGTCTCCCTGCCAGTCTGTCTGTCTACCTGCCTGTCTGTCTGTCTCCCTGCCCTGTCTGCCTGTCTCCCTGCCTGCATGTCTGTCTCCCTGCCTGTCTGTCTGTCTCCCTGCCTGCATGTCTCCCTGCCTGCATGTCTCCCTGCCATGCCTGCCTGTCTCCCTGCCCTGCCTGCCTGTCTCCCTGCCTGCATGTCTCCTGCCTGTCTATCTGTCTGTCTCCTGCCCTGTCTGCCTGTCTCCCTGCCTGCATGTCTCCCTGCCTGTCTGTCTCCCTGCCTGTCTGTCTGTCTCCCTGCCTGCACGTCTCCCTGCCCTGTCTGCCTGTCTCCCTGCCTGCATGTTTCCCTGCCTGTCTGTCTGTCTCCCTGCCCTGTCTGTCTGTCTGTCTCCCTGCCTGCATGTCTCCCTGCCTGCATGTCTCCCTGCCCTGTCTGCATGTCTCCCTGCCTGTCTGCCTGTCTCCCTGCCTGCATGTCTGTCTCCCTGTCTGTCTGTCTCCCTGCCTGCATGTCTCCCTGCCTGTCTATCTGTCTGTCTCCCTGCCCTGTCTGCCTGTCTCCTGCCTGCATGTCTCCCTGCCTGTCTGTCTCCCTGCCTGTCTGTCTGTCTCCTGCCTGCACGTCTCCATGCCTGCCTGTCTCCCTGCCTGCATGTCTCCCTGTCCTGTCTGCCTGTCTCCCTGCCTGCATGTCTCCCTGCCCTGTCTGCATGTCTCCCTGGCTGTCTGTCTGTCTCCCTGCCTGTCTGTCTCCCTGCCCTGCCCTGTCTGCCTGTCTCCCTGCCTGCATGTCTCCCTGCCTGTCTGTCTGTCTCCCTGCCTGTCTGTCTGTCTCCCTGCCTGCATTTCTCCCTGCCTGTCTGTCTGTCTCCCTGCCTGTCTGTCTCCCTGCCCTGCCTGCCTGTCTCCCTGCCTGCCTGTCTCCCTGCCTGCATGTCTCGCTGCCCTGCCTGCCTGTCTCCCTGCCCTGCCTGCCTGTCTCCCTGCCTGCATGTCTCCCTGCCCTGTCTGCCTGTCTCCCTGCCTGCATGTCTCCCTGCCTGCCTGTCTCCCTGCCTGCATGTCTCCCTGCCTGTCTGTCTGTCTCCCTGCCTGTCTGTCTGTCTCCCTGCCTGCATTTCTCCCTGCCTGTCTGTCTGTCTCCCTGCCAGTCTGTCTCCCTGCCCTGCCTGCCTGTCTCCCTGCCTGCCTGTCTCCCTGCCTGCATGTCTCGCTGCCCTGCCTGCCTGTCTCCCTGCCCTGCCTGCCTGTCTCCATGCCTGCATGTCTCCCTGCCCTGCCTGCCTGTCTCCCTGCCTGCATGTCTTCCTGCCCTGTCTGCCTGTCTCCCTGCCTGCATGTCTCCCTGCCTGCATGTCTCCCTGCCAGTCTGTCTGTCTACCTGCCTTTCTGTCTGTCTCCCTGCCCTGTCTGCCTGTCTCCCTGCCTGCATGTCTGTCTCCTGCCTGTCTGTCTGTCTCCCTGCCTGCATGTCTCCCTGCCTGCATGTCTCCCTGCCCTGCCTGCCTGTCTCCATGCCTGCCTGTCTCCCTGCCCTGCCTGCCTGTCTCCCTGCCTGCATGTCTTCCTGCCCTGTCTGCCTGTCTCCCTGCCTGCATGTCTCCCTGCCAGTCTGTCTGTCTCCTGCCTGCATGTCTCCTGCCTGTCTATCTGTCTGTCTCCCTGCCCTGTCTGCCTGTCTCCCTGCCTGCATGTCTCCTGCCTGTCTGTCTCCTGCCTGTCTGTCTGTCTCCCTGCCTGCACGTCTTCCTGCCCTGTCTGCCTGTCTCCCTGCCTGCATGTCTCCCTGCCAGTCTGTCTGTCTCCCTGCCTGTATGTTTCCCTGCCTGTCTGTCTGTCTCCCTGCCCTGTCTGTCTGTCTGTCTCCCTGCCTGCATGTCTCCCTGCCTGCATGTCTCCCTGCCCTGTCTGCATGTCTCCCTGCCTGTCTGCCTGTCTCCCTGCCTGCATGTCTGTCTCCCTGTCTGTCTGTCTCCCTGCCTGCATGTCTCCCTGCCTGTCTATCTGTCTGTCTCCCTGCCCTATCTGCCTGTCTCCCTGCCTGCATGTCTCCCTGCCTGTCTGTCTCCCTGCCTGTCTGTCTGTCTCCCTGCCTGCACGTCTCCCTGCCCTGTCTGCCTGTCTCCCTGCCTGCATGTTTCTCTGCCTGTCTGTCTGTCTCCCTGCCCTGTCTGTCTGTCTGTCTCCTGCCTGCATGTCTCCCTGCCCTGTCTGCATGTCTCCCCTGCCTGCATGTCTCCCTGCCTGTCTGTCTCCCTGCCTACCTGCCTGTCTCCTGCCTGCATATCTCCCTGCCTGTCTGTCTGTCTCCCTGCCTGCCTGTCTCCCTGCCTGCATGTCTCCCTGTCCTGTCTGTCTGTCTCCCTGCCTGCATTTCTCCTGCCTGTCTGTCTGTCTCCTGCCTGTCTGTCTCCTGCCCTGCCTGCCTGTCTCCCTGCCTGCATGTCTCCCTGCCCTGTCTGCCTGTCTCCCTGCCTGCATGTCTCCCTGCCAGTCTTTCTGTCTGTCTCCCTGCCTGCCTGTCTACCTGCCCTGCCTGCCTGCCTGTCTCCCTGCCTGCATGTCTCCCTGTCCTGTCTGCCTGTCTCCCTGCCTGCATGTCTCCCTGCCCTGTCTGCATGTCTCCTGGCTGTCTGTCTGTCTCCCTGCCTGTCTGTCTCCCTGCCCTGTCCTGTCTGCCTGTCTCCTGCCTGCATGTCTCCATGCCTGTCTGTCTGTCTCCCTGCCTGTCTGTCTGTCTCCCTGCCTGCATTTCTCCCTGCCTGTCTGTCTGTCTCCTGCCTGTCTGTCTCCCTGCCCTGCCTGCCTGTCTCCCTGCCTGCCTGTCTCCCTGCCTGCATGTCTCGCTGCCCTGCCTGCCTGTCTCCTGCCCTGCCTGCCTGTCTCCTGCCTGCATGTCTCCTGCCCTGTCTGCCTGTCTCCCTGCCTGCATGTCTCCTGCCCTGTCTGCCTGTCTCCCTGCCTGCATGTCTCCCTGCCTGTCTGTCTGTCTCCCTGCCTGCATTTCTCCCTGCCTGTCTGTCTGTCTCCCTGCCAGTCTGTCTCCCTGCCCTGCCTGCCTGTCTCCCTGCCTGCCTGTCTCCTGCCTGCATGTCTCGCTGCCCTGCCTGCCTGTCTCCCTGCCCTGCCTGCCTGTCTCCATGCCTGCATGTCTCCCTGCCCTGCCTGCCTGTCTCCCTGCCAGTCTGTCTCCCTGCCCTGCCTGCCTGTCTCCCTGCCTGCCTGTCTCCCTGCCTGCATGTCTCGCTGCCCTGCCTGCCTGTCTCCCTGCCCTGTCTGCCTGTCTCCCTGCCTGCATGTCTCCCTGCCTGCATGTCTCCCTGCCAGTCTGTCTGTCTACCTGCCTGTCTGTCTGTCTCCCTGCCCTGTCTGCCTGTCTCCCTGCCTGCATGTCTGTCTCCCTGCCTGTCTGTCTGTCTCCCTGCCTGCATGTCTCCCTGCCTGCATGTCTCCCTGCCCTGACTGCCTGTCTCCATGCCTGCCTGTCTCCCTGCCCTGCCTGCCTGTCTCCCTGCCTGCATGTCTTCCTGCCCTGTCTGCCTGTCTCCCTGCCTGCATGTCTCCCTGCCAGTCTGTCTGTCTGTCTCCCTGCCTGTCTACCTGCCCTGCCTGCCTGTCTCCCTGCCTGCATGTCTCCCTGTCCTGTCTGCCTGTCTCCCTGCCTGCATGTCTGTCTCCCTGCCTGTCTGTCTGTCTCCCTGCCTGCACGTCTCCCTGCCCTGTCTGCCTGTCTCCCTGCCCTGTCTGCATGTCTCCCTGCCTGTCTGTCTCCCTGCCTGTCTGTCTGTCTCCTGCCTGCACGTCTCCCTGCCCTGTCTGCCTGTCTCCCCTGCCGCATGTTTCCCTGCCTGTCTGTCTGTCTCCCTGCCCTGTCTGTCTGTCTGTCTCCCTGCCTGCATGTCTCCCTGCCTGCATGTCTCCCTGCCCTGTCTGCATGTCTCCCTGCCTGTCTGCCTGTCTCCTGCCTGCATGTCTGTCTCCCTGTCTGTCTGTCTCCCTGCCTGCATGTCTCCCTGCCTGTCTATCTGTCTGTCTCCTGCCCTGTCTGCCTGTCTCCTGCCTGCATGTCTCCCTGCCTGTCTGTCTCCTGCCTGTCTGTCTGTCTCCCTGCCTGCACGTCTCCCTGCCCTGTCTGCCTGTCTCCCGGCCTGCATGCTTCCCTGCCTGTCTGTCTGTCTCCCTGCCCTGTCTGTCTGTCTCCCTGCCTGCATGTCTCCCTGCCTGCATGTCTCCCCTGCCTGTCTGTCTCCCTGCCTACCTGCCTGTCTCCCTGCCTGCATATCTCCCTGCCTGTCTGTCTGTCTCCCTGCCTGCCTGTCTCCCTGCCTGCATGTCTCCCTGTCCTGTCTGACTGTCTCCCTGCCTGCATGTCTCCCTGCCCTGTCTGCATGTCTCCCTGGCTGGCTGTCTGTCTCCCTGCCTGTCTGTCTCCCTGCCCTGCCCTGTCTGCCTGTCTCCCTGCCTTCATGTCTCCCTGCCTGTCTGTCTGTCTCCCTGCCTGTCTGTCTGTCTCCTGCCTGCATTTCTCCCTGCCTGTCTGTCTGTCTCCCTGCCTGTCTGTCTCCCTGCCCTGCCTGCCTGTCTCCCTGCCTGCCTGTCTCCCTGCCTGCATGTCTCGCTGCCCTGCCTGCCTGTCTCCCTGCCCTGCCTGCCTGTCTCCCTGCCTGCATGTCTCCCTGCCCTGTCTGCCTGTCTCCCTGCCTGCATGTCTCCCTGCCCTGCCTGCCTGTCTCCATGCCTGCATGTCTCCCTGCCCTGCCTGCCTGTCTCCCTGCCTGCATGTCTTCCTGCCCTGTCTGCCTGTCTCCCTGCCTGCATGTCTCCCTGCCAGTCTGTCTGTCTCCCTGCCTGTCTGTCTGTCTCCCTGCCCTGTCTGCCTGTCTCCCTGCCTGCATGTCTCCCTGCCTGCATGTCTCCCTGCCCTGCCTGCCTGTCTCCCTGCCTGCATGTCTCCTGCCCTGCCTGCCTGTCTCCCTGCCTGCATGTCTTCCTGCCCTGTCTGCCTGTCTCCCTGCCTGCATGTCTCCCTGCCAGTCTGTCTGTCTCCCTGCCTGTCTGTCTGTCTCCCTGCCCTGTCTGCCTGTCTCCCTGCCTGCATGTCTGTCTCCCTGCCTGTCTGTCTGTCTCCCTGTCTCCCTGCCTGCATGTCTCCCTGCCCTGCCTGCCTGTCTCGCTGCCCTGCCTGCCTGTCTCCCTGCCCTGCCTGCCTGTCTCCCTGCCTGCATGTCTCCCTGCCCTGTCTGCCTGTCTCCCTGCCTGCATGTCTCCCTGCCTGCATGTCTCCCTGCCCTGCCTGCCTGTCTCCCTGCCTGCATGTCTCCCTGCCCTGTCTGCCTGTCTCCCTGCCTGCATGTCTGTCTCCCTGCCTGTCTGTCTGTCTCCCTGTCTCCCTGCCTGCATGTCTCCCTGCCCTGCCTGCATGTCTCCCTGCCCTGCCTGCATGTCTCCCTGCCCTGCCTGCATGTCTCCCTGCCCTGCCTGCCTGTCTCCATGCCTGCCTGTCTCCCTGCCCTGCCTGCCTGTCTCCCTGCCTGCATGTCTTCCTGCCCTGTCTGCCTGTCTCCCTGCCTGCATGTCTCCCTGCCAGTCTGTCTGTCTGTCTCCCTGCCTGTCTACCTGCCCTGCCTGCCTGTCTCCCTGCCTGCATGTCTCCCTGTCCTGTCTGCCTGTCTCCCTGCCTGTCTGCCTGTCTCCCTGCCTGTCTGTCTGTCTCCCTGCCCTGTCTGCCTGTCTCCCTGCCTGCATGTCTGTCTCCCTGCCTGTCTGTCTCCCTGCCTGCATGTCTCCCTGCCTGTCTATCTGTCTGTCTCCCTGCCCTGTCTGCCTGTCTCCCTGCCTGTCTGTCTCCCTGCCTGTCTGTCTGTCTCCCTGCCTGCATGTCTCCCTGCCCTGTCTGCCTGTCTCCCTGCCTGCATGTTTCCCTGCCTGTCTGTCTGTCTCCCTGCCCTGTCTGTCTGTCTGTCTCCTGCCTGCATGTCTCCCTGCCTGCATGTCTCCCTGCCTGTCTGTCTCCCTGCCTACCTGCCTGTCTCCCTGCCTGCATATCTCCCTGCCTGTCTGTCTGTCTCCCTGTCTGCCTGTCTCCCTGCCTGCATGTCTCCCTGCTCTTAATGTCTGTCTCCCTGCTCTGCCTGTCTCCCTGCCTGCATGTCTTCCTGCCCTGCCTGTCTGTCTCCCTGCTCTTCCTGTCTGTCTCCCTGCTCTGGCTGCCTGCATTTCTCCCTTTCCTGCCTAGTTTCTGTACTTTAGCAGTGAACCGTCCTCCAGTCAGGGGGCTTTGGGATAGTTTGTGTTTGCACTCGTTTGAACACTGGTTTAAGATCACTTCAGGGAGCTCGAGGGAGTGGGTGATTTTGCAGATGGTTTAACATTAGTTTAGTTTAGCTCACTCCGGTGGCTCCCTGCAATCAAGGCGGAGGTGATGCTTAAAGCGCCAGGGAGGAAAGAAGAGAGGAAGGAGAGAATTGTCAAGTGAGGAGAGAGGGACAGAGATGAGGGCTAAAAGAGAGGCATTTCTATTGGGGATTACACTGGAGAGAAAGAAAGAGTAGACAGACATTTTTAGCTGGGTCAGGGTTTATTCCCTGTTTCCTCAAAATAAGAACATGAGTGCAGAGCCAATTGACAATTTATTGTGGCCTTTTATACTTGACCTCTCCCTGAAGCAGATTGATAAGCAGACTATACTATAAAGTAGACTATACTATAAAGCAGACTATACTATAAAGCAGACTATACTATAAAGCAGACTAAACTATAAAGCAGACTATACTATAAAGCAGACTATACTATAAAGCAGACTATACTATAAAGCAGACTATACTATAAAGCAGACTATACTATAAAGCAGACTATACTATAAAGCAGACTGGGCTCTAGCTAGAATAGTAGAGAGCACCTCTCTCTCACTCACACACATGGAGCTTTCCCATTCCAGAGACCTATATTTTGTGTGCTGATTTAGCAGGCCAAAAATATCTCTGCTGTTTCCCCTCCAGTCCTCCAGAGAGCTCATTTACCCACTCGACAGAGGCAGCCAGCGGGGTGCCTCTGATGACACACACACGCACACACCACAATGTCAACACACCACCACCCACTAACCTAATATTACAGACACCAAATCTCACAACATTCAGTACTCTGTCCACACCCACCCCTTAATAAACAGAGCCAGCGCCACCCACTAACCTACTATTCCAGTTGGAGACGAAACAAAGTATTGCTGTAAATAAAATAAAACTTCAGACAGAGAGAAAACGTGTGTGTGCGATCGAGAGAGAGAGAACAGAGAGAGAGAATGGACACAGAGATTTCTGGACAAATCAAATCAAAGTTGATTTGTCACATGGGCTGAATACAACAGGTGTGCAACAACCTTACAGTGAAATGCATACTTACAAACCCTTAACCAACGGTGCAGTTTTGAAGTAAAAAAGGAGTTATTAGGTAAACAATAGATAAGCAAAGAATAAAAATGTAAAAAGTCAAAAATAACAGCAGCGAGGCTATATACAGACATAAATACAGAAAGAGACAGACGGACGGACACACGCAACAGAGAGCTCAAGCCTAAGCTTACTGTAAAAACACAATCTATCCTCCAACAAAAGATAACATAAGCTTACTGTAAAAACAATACACTCTAACCTCCAACAAAAGATAACCTAAGCTTACAGTAAAAACAATACACTCTAATCTCCAACAAAAGATAACCTAAGCTTACTGTAAAAACACAATCTATCCTCCAACAAAAGATAACATAAGCTTACTGTAAAAACAATACACTCTAACCTCCAACAAAAGATAACCTAAGCTTACTGTAAAAACACAATCTATCCTCCAACAAAAGATAACATAAGCTTACTGTAAAAACAATACACTCTAACCTCCAACAAAAGATAACCTAAGCTTACAGTAAAAACAATACACTCTAATCTCCAACAAAAGATAACCTAAGCTTACTGTAAAAACACAATCTATCCTCCAACAAAAGATAACCTAAGCTTACTGTAAAAACAATACACTCTAACCTCCAACAAAAGATAACCTAAGCTTACAGTAAACACAATTCACTCTAACCTCCAACAAAAGATAACCTAAGCTTACTGTAAAAACAATACACTCTAACCTCCAACAAAAGATAACCTAAGCTTACTGTAAAAACAATACACTCTAACCTCCAACAAAAGATAACCTAAGCTTACTGTAAAAACAATACACTCTATCCTCCAACAAAAGATAACCGAAGCTTACAGTAAACACAATTCACTCTAACCTCCAACAAAAGCCAACCTAAGCTTACTGTAAAAACAATACACTCTAACCTCCAACAAAAGATAACCTAAGCTTACTGTAAAAACAATACACTCTAACCTCCAACAAAAGATAACTTAAGCTTACTGTAAAAACAATACACTCTAACCTCCAACAAAAGATAACCTAAGCTTACTGTAAAAACAATACACTCTAACCTCCAACAAAAGATAACCTAAGCTTACTGTAAAAACAATACACTCTATCCTCCAACAAAAGATAACCGAAGCTTACAGTAAACACAATTCACTCTAACCTCCAACAAAAGATAACCTAAGCTTACTGTAAAACAATACACTCTAACCTCCAACAAAAGATAACCTAAGCTTACAGTAAACACAATAACCTCTAACCTCCAACAAAAGACAACCTAATCTTACAGTAAACGCAATATACAGTGGGGCAAAAAAGTATTTAGTCAGCCACCAATTGTGCAAGTTCTCCCACTTAAAAAGATGAGAGAGGCCTGTAATTTTCATCATAGGTACATTTCAACTATGACAGACAAAATTTGAAAACAAATCCAGAAAATCACATTGTAGGATTTTTTATGAATTTATTTACAAATCTCTCATCTTTTTAAGTGGGAGAACATGCACAATTGGTGGCTGACTAAATACTTTTTTGCCCCACTGTACCAGCCTTTCTAAAAGTATTGGTCGCGACCCAAAGAGGGTCATAGTAAATTTATAAATATTTAATTAATTAGTGGAATTGACTTGGCCAAGTGCAACTGCGCTCTCTGTTCAGCAGCGGTGTCTCTGCTGAGTTTGGCAGCTGCGCGAGTGGGAGGGAGATGTGCGTGTGGGAGGGAGATGTGCGTGTGGGAGGGAGATGTGCGTGTGGGAGGGAGATGTGCGTGTGGGAGGGAGATGTGCGTGTGGGAGGGAGATGTGCGTGTGCTTCGTGGTTAACCGGATCTTTTTTCTGCAGTTTCTGCAGGCTGTCATTCAGCAGCAGGTGATGCGCTGTCAGCCACTGTCCTGTCATTCCCACTCGCCATCCCTCACCACTGTCCTGTCATTCCCACTCGCCAGCCCTCACCACTGTCCTGTCATTCCCACTCGCCATCCCTCACCATTGTCCTGTCATTCCCACTCGCCATCCCTCACCACTGTCCTGTCATTCACCACTGTCCTGTCATTCCCAGCCCTCACCACTGTCCTGTCATTCCCACTCGCCATCCCTCACCACTGTCCTGTCATTCCCACTCGCCATCCCTCACCACTGTCCTGTCATTCCCACTCGCCATCCCTCACCACTGTCCTGTCATTCCCACTCGCCAGCCCTCACCACTGTCCTGTCATTCCCACTCGCCAGCCCTCACCACTGTCCTGTCATTCCCACTCGCCAGCCCTCACCACTGTCCTGTCATTCCCACTCGCCATCCCTCACCACTGTCCTGTCATTTCCACTCGCCATCCCTCACCACTGTCCTGTCATTCCCACTCGCCATCCCTCACCACTGTCCTGTCATTCCCACTCGCCATCCCTCACCACTGTCCTGTCATTCCCACTCGCCAGCCCTCACCACTGTCCTGTCATTCCCACCCTCACCACTGCCATCCCTCACCACTGTCCTGTCATTCCCACTCGCCATCCCTCACCACTGTCCTGTCATTCCCACTCGCCATCCCTCACCACTGTCCTGTCATTCCCACTCGCCATCCCTCACCACTGTCCTGTCATTCCCACTCGCCATCCCTCACCACTGTCCTGTCATTCCCACTCGCCATCCCTCACCACTGTCCTGTCATTCCCACTCGCCATCCCTCACCATTGTCCTGTCATTCCCACTCGCCATCCCTCACCATTGTCCTGTCATTCCCACTCGCCATCCCTCACCATTGTCCTGTCATTCCCACTCGCCAGCACTCACCACTGTCCTGTCATTCCCACTCGCCATCCCTCACCACTGTCATCGAAGGACTCAAGCTAGCCACAAGTTCTGACTGAGCTCAATCGTCATGAAACGCAAATACAGGAATGAATCTCTCTCTCCTGGTTTCATACAAACTTTGTAAAATAATGAGGAGCGCCCACAATGTGTTTTGTGCGGGAAGTGATTAGTAATGAGTCTCTCAAAACGAACAAATGAAAATGACATCCTGACCAAACATCCACAACATGATGGTAAACCCAGGGAGTTCATTCAGAACAGGGCAGAATGCTTCAGGAAACAGTGCTTCAATGTGGAAAAGTAAGTCAGCTACCAAGACATTGTTGTCAATTTATGACAGGTGATAAGCAGAAATATGGGATATCTCTCATAGTAGTAGATGTGAGTTTCTCTTTCAAACAATCCCCTTGTACACAGCTAATAGCTAGCTAGCTAACATTAGCTAGCTCGAGGAACCCTAAGTAACAGTACAGATGAAGATGAAACATGATCAGGCCTACTGTACTACTTGTACTTTACTGTAGAAATTATTGTTGAAAAAAGTCTAGGTTGGAACGTTTGCTGTTAAAATACAAGTAATCATTTTTATTCTGAAGTGGAATAAACTGATTGAAGCCAGATGCTTTTTGAGGCAAACACTCACACAGTTCTGGGTTGCTCATCTACAGCAGGAAGCAATCTCCTGCCTGACTGAGAAAGCAGTAGATGTTCCGGTCCAGTTTGGCACCACATACTTATGCAAGTCAGGGCTCTCAAGTACAGAAACAGTGTCAATGCTGAGCATGACCCCAGTGTTGCACTGTGAAAAACGTTGCCCAGAATGCTTGTTGAAAACTTCAACAAGCCACACACCTCAACAATAATGTCTACAGTAAGATGTACAGTAGGCCTGATAATTTTATCTGTACTGTTACTTAGGGTTGCACTATCAAAAATGGTGTGTGTGTGTGTGTTCTGTTACACATTTGTGTGATGTGATCAATCAGTTTATTCCAGTTCAGAATGAAAATGATTTATTGTATTTTAACAACAACAGGTCCAACCTAGACAGATATGTAAGAGTGTTTTAAATGGGAAAAACATAAACATGAATAGCTACTTATATGGGTATTTCATGTCATTTTTATTTGTTTTTGTCTAAATTGCATTTGTTTTAGGCATAAGGGCAATGAAATGTACCGATATTTACGTGTTTTTGCATGTTTTCATAAACTTGGGTCCCAGGAAAACACAGAATTTCTCATTTGGGTCCCAGGCTGAAAAAGTTTAAGAACCCCTGCAATACACTCTAACCTCCAACTAGGGCTGTGGTTGTCATTTAATTTAACTGTGTAACTTATGGTTATGGATGAAGACCGTCATCAAAATAAAATAATGATCAAAACTGTTTAAATAGGCCTTTGGAAAAACATAGTTTTTATTATTAACTTTACCTAATAGCGGGAGTATTCACTAATGGTTATAAGCAATTGTTTTGCTAACAGTCTATTAAACCTTGCACATCTCCTCCTCTTTCCAGCAGTCATCTGATGCTCCAGCAGTTAAACCTCTAGATGTGCAGCGGTGTAGAAGCGCTAGATTACAGGCTATGACACTTGATGTTTGGACTTTCTTTTATACAATGCACGTTTTCATTGCTTGCTAGTAAATAAATAAATTAGTCTTCTTTTAAAAAAGGTTGGATGTGTCTGACTATTCATAAATTATTTAACAGCAGTCGACAAGGCTGTTCTGTCTCTGAGGCCTGTAACGAGCCAATGTCGTGTCAAATGGACAATGCACCAAACCTCTCCAACCTGGCATGTTATAGTTTGATACGAAATCTGTTCTTAATTTATAGATGAATCAACGGCGATAAATAGGCTATGGACATGCTGCGTGTATTTGTTTATATTTTTATGATGATTATTAATTTCATACTATCGCATAGCTGTCTCTCTCCCCTTCATACTTTCCTTGTCAATTCATTATCTTATAGCTGACTTTTGGAAAGCCTACGGTAGGCCTAGGTTCTTTTGTTGGGTTTTAAGGAAATTAGAAGTATTTGCATGTGTCTGACATACGCTGGTGACTTTGATTGACGGGTCCTTTTACGGGGGGTGTAAGTTTGCTGGTTATCTCTATAGGCCTATATGTCAATGTCAATTCATAAAGTTTCCTAAAGTAGTCTGTCTGGACTCCATCTCTTTAATAAGAATCAAACGCTCCTGTCATGATGTAATCTTGTAAACGGCCTGTTTACAAGCTTAGGCTACATTATTTATCTCATTACGGCGTACTCTATTTGAAGAGTCTGGATTGGTGCGCCCCCTTGGGTTGTGCTGTGGCGGAGATCTTTGTGGGCTATACTCGACCTTGTCTCAGGATGGTAAGTTGGTGGTTGAAGATATCCCTCTAGTGGTGTGGGGGCTGTGCTTTGGCAAAGTGGGTGGGGTTATATCCTTCCTGTTGGCCCTGTCCGGGGGTATCATCGGATGGGGCCACAGTGTCTCCTGACCCCTCCTGTCTCAGCCTCCAGTATTTATGCTGCAGTAGTTTGTGTCAGGGGCTAGGGTCAGTTTGTTATATCTGGAGTACTTCTCCTGTCTTATCCGGTGTCCTGTGTGAATTTAAGTATGCTCTCTCTAATTCTCTCTTTCTCTCTTTCTTTCTCTCTCTCGGAGGACCTGAGCCCGAGGACCATGCCTCAGGACTACCTGGCATGATGACTCCTTGCTGTCCCCAGTCCACCTGGCCGTGCTGCTGCTCCAGTTTCAACTGTTCTGCCTGTGATTATTATTGGACAGTGCTGGTCATTTATGAACATTTGAACATCTTGGCCATGTTCTGTTATAATCTCCACCCGGCACAGCCAGAAGAGGACTGGCCACCCTTCATAGCCTGGTTCCTCTCTAGATTTCTTCCTAGGTTTTGGCCTTTCTAGGGAGTTTTTCCTAGCCACTGTGCTTCTACATCTGCATTGTTTGCTGTTTGGGGTTTTAGGCTGGGTTTCTGTACAGCACTTTGAGATATCAGCTGATGTACGAAGGGCTATATAAATACATTTGATTTGAAGAACAGTCCCAGCAGAAGGATTTGTGACATTATGCGAATATTTCGGTAAAATTTTGGGGAAAAACATCAGACTTCACGTGAATGGATTTGTGCGTCACAATAGGATCCATATTTATTTTCCTTTTTCCAGGAAAGCCAACAGACAAGGACAAGTAGGCCTATCTTTATTTTGGCTCCGTCATGCTCTAATGTTGTGTCAATACAAAAATGCGATGGATACTCTCCTGCCTGGCATTTCTTCATTTGTAGATTCATATTTATAAGTAATAACCTTAATAACAAGGAAGTGTAATGGCTTGTTTCAAATAGGTTTTATTAAGAAGCATATCCATGTTAACAAGTGTACAAACTGAATTGTGACCTCCCCTTTTTACATAGGGCCTTTATTTGATTTGTTTATTTTTATTTAACCTTAATTTAAATAGGCATTTATAACCTCAAAACAACAGTATCATACATTTAAACAAAATGGACACCTACGAAAAATGAATGAAAAGGGAAAGAAAAGGATAAAACAATAACGAAGTGGAATGCAATAGTGAAATTGCAGATGTTTCTTTTGAGTCTGATAGCCTATGCCAGGGATCATCAACTAGATTCAGCCGCGGTACGATTTTCTTCTTGAGCAAATGGTCAGGGGACCGGAACATGATTACAAATCATTTGTAGACTGCAAATTGACCGCAAGAAGCCCAAACAGGTATAACATTTGACAAAAACATAATTTTAAACCTTGTTACATGTGTAAACGATCACATATACAGTGCCTGAGTTGTGTGAATTCAAAATGGATTATATAGATTTTTTTCTCACCCATCTACACACAATAACCCATAATGACAAAGTGAAAACATGTTTTTAGACATTTTTTAAAAAAGGTATTGAAAGTTAAATACAGAAATATCTCATTTACATAAGTATTATCCACACCCCAAAGTCAATACTTTGTAGAAGCACCTTTGGCAGCGGTTACAGCTGTGAGTCTTTCTAGGTATTTCTCTAAGAGCTTTCCACACCTGGATTGTGCAACATTTGCCCACTATTCTTTTCACAATTCTTTAAATTGTTTGTTGATCATTGCTAGACAACAAATTGCAGGCCTTGCCATATATTTTCAAGTAGATTTAAATAAATAAAAACTGTAACTTGGCCACTCAGGAAGATTCACAGTCTACTTGCTAAGCAACTCCAGTGTAGATGTGGCTTTGTGTTTTAGGTTATTGTCCTGCTGAAAGGTGAATTCATATCCCAGTGTCTGGTGGAAAGTAGACTGAACCAGGTTTTCCTCTAGGATTTTGCCTGTGCTTATCTCCATTCCGTTAATTTTTTAAATCCTGGAAACCGACCCAGTACTTAACTATTAAAAGCATACCCATAACATGATGCAGCCACCACTATGCCTGAAAATATGAAGAGTGGTATTCAGTTATGTGTTGTATTGGGTTAACCCCAAACATAAGACTTTGTATTCAGGACAAAAAATGAATTGCTTTGAACAGCTTCTATCCCCAAATGGATAAATAGCTAACAAAATAGCTACAAGGACCGAGTTCACCTTGAATCTTTATTTACCTTTGATTTCAGTACTGCACTGTCTCTATGCACACTCACAGGGCCCTACACACTCACACACTCTATCACTCCAACACACACAAACACTCACTCACACACATACACACATATGCACATACATTTATACTGACACACCCGCACACCCACTCACATGCAAGATGCTGCTACTCTGTTTATCTTATATCCTGTTGCTTAGTCACCTTACCCCTATACATATCTACCTCCATCACCCCAGTATCCCTGTCATCTTACCCCTATACATATCTACCTCCATCACCCCAGTATCCCTGTCATCTTACCCCTATACATATCTACCTCCATCACCCCAGTATCCCTGTCATCTTACCCCTATACATATCTACCTCCATCACCCCAGTATCCCTGTCATCTTACCCCTATACATATCTACCTCCATCACCCCAGTATCCCTGTCATCTTACCCCTATACATATATAGGTCTCCTCAATACGACGATCGTGACAGAATAACCCACCAACAAAGGACCAAGCAGCGTGGTAACGGTCATTAGCAGCAGCGGCAAAGAACGCAGGACTCCTGGACTTGGGAGGAGATTCTGGACGGCGAAGGAACCTTGGCACAGCCAGGGGAATATCGCCGCCCCAAAGCAGAGCTGGAGGCAGCGAAGGCAGAGAGGCGCCGGTATGAGGAGGCAGCACGGCAGTGTGGCTGGAAGCCCGAGAGGCAGCCCCAAAAATGTATTGGGGGGAGGCACACAGGGAGTGTGGCGAAGCCAGGTAGGGGACCTGCGCCAACTTCCTGTGCTTACCGGAGAGAGACAGGAACCGGGCAGGCACCGTGTTATGCAGTGGAGCGCACTGTGTCCCCGGTGCGTGTGCATAGCCCGGTTCGGTACATTCCAGCTCCTCGTATCGGCCGGGCTTGAGCGGGCATCGAGCCAGGTGTCATGAAGCCGGCTCTACGCATCTGGTCTCCAGTGCGTCTCCTTGGGCCGGCATACATGGCACCAGCCTTACGCATAGTGTCCCCGGTTCGCCAGCACAGCCCAGTGCAGGCTATTCCACCTTGCCGCACTGGCCTGGCTACGGGGAGCATTCAACCAGGTAAGGTTGGGCAGGCTCGGTGCTCAAGATCCCCAGTGCGCCTTCACGGTCCGGTCTATCCGGTGCCACCTCCACGCACCAGCCCACCGGTGGCAGCTCCTCGCACAAGGCTGCCTCTCAGTCTCATCCCTACAGGTGCTCCCGCCTGTCCAGTGCCGCCAGAGCCTTCCTTCTGCCCAGCGCCGCCAGAGTCTCCCGTCTGTCCTGAGCCGCCAGAGACTCCCGTCTGTCCTGAGCCGCCAGAGTTTCCCGTCTGTCCTGAGCCGCCAGAGTCTCCCGTCTGTCCTGAGCCGCCAGAGTCTCCCGTCTGTCCCGGTCCGCCAGAGTCTCCCGTCTGTCCTGAACCGCCAGAGTCTCCCGTCTGTCCTGAACCGCCAGAGTCTCCCGTCTGTCCTGAGCCGCCAGAGTCTCCCGTCTGTCCTGAGCCGCCAGAGTCTCCCGTCTGTCCTGAGCCGCCAGTCAGCTAGGAGCCGCCAGTCAGCCAGGAGCCGCCAGAGCCGTCAGCCAGCCAGGAGCCGCCAGAGCCGCCGGCCAGCCAGGAGCCGCCAGAGCCGTCGGTCAGCCAGGAGCCGCCAGAGCCGTCGGTCAGCCAGGACCCGCCAGAGCCGTCGGTCAGCCAGGACCCGCCAGAGCCGTCGGTCAGCCAGGACCTGCCAGAGCAGTCGGCCAGCCAGGTGCCGCCAGGGCCTTCAGCCAGCCAGGAGCCGCCAGACAGCCAGGAGCCGCCAGAGCCGTCAGCCAGCCAGGAGCTGCCGGAGCTGCCCCTCAGTCCGGAGCTTCCCCTCAGTCCGGAGCTTCCCCTCAGTCCGGAGCTGCCCCTCAGTCCGGAGCTGCCCCTCAGTCCGGAGCTGCCCCTCAGTTCGGAGCTGCCCCTCAGTCCAGTGGGGCCTTTAATTAGGGTCTTAGACCCAAGGTCGGAGGCGAGGGTCGCCACTCTAAAGAGGCCCTTGAAGAGGGAAATGACTATGGTGGAGTGGGGTCCACGTCCCGCGCCAGAGCCGCGTCTAGATGCCCAACCAGACCCTCCCCTATAGGTTTAGGTTTTGCGGTCAGAGTCCGCACCTTAGGGGGGGGTACTGTCACACTCTGATCATTATTTGAGTTGTTTGTTTCTATGTTTTGTTTGGTCAGGTTGTGATATGAGTGGGCATTCTATGTTGCATGTCTAGTTTGTCTTTTTCTATGTGTTTTGGCCTGATATGGTTCTCAATCAGTGGCAGGTGTTTGTAGTTGTCTCTGATTGGGAACCATATTTAGGTAGCCTGTTTTGTATTGTGGTTCGTGAGTTATTGTCTATGTCATGTCTATTGCATGTTTGCATTCAGTTTTGATAGAGGTCACGTTCGTCTTGTTATTTTGTTTGTTTGTTTAGTGTACTTCGTGTTTTTTCGTCTTTCATTAAAACAATGTATTCACATCACGCTGCACTTTGGTCTCCTCACTACGACGATCGTGACAGTGTGGGAATAATTTGGAACAGTTTCCAAAATAAAAATCACTTGGAGCTGATTTGCAGGTGTTCTTACAGTCTTTTATGTCCAACAATTATTAGAAAACTTGGAGGCCCAAATAAAATCACCCACTGGCCAAATTCGGCCCACGGGCCGCCAATTGGGGAACCCTGGCCTATGCATTAAGTTGTGTCAATACAAAAATTTGACAATCCTCTCCAATCTGACATTTTTTTATTATTATTACTAAAGTAGTATACTTTATTCTACTACTTTAGTATACTCAACTAATATTTAGAGGTAATAATAACTTGAAAAATAATTATAAAATGCTACTGATAATAACGAAGTGTAATGGTAATAGTGAAGTTGCAGATAAAAATATACATGTTTGAGTCTGATATGTGCCAGTGACCATGTACACTGGCCTGGCCAATTACCATAACCTCAAATCCCAAGACGTCACAGCCCTACATCCAAGAAAAGACAACCTCTCCCTCAACATCAGCAAAACAAAGGAGTTGATTGTTGACTTCAGGAAGTAGAGGTGGAACATGCCCCGATCCACATCAATGGGACTGTAGTAGAGAGTCACAAGTTTTAAGTTGCTTGGCGTCCACATCACAGAGGACTTGTTATCACCACCACTCTTGTCAAGAGGGCGCAAGAGGGCGGCTGAAGAAAGCTCACTGTAAACACAATACACTCAAACCTACAATAACAGATGTTGACAGACTGAGAAGAAACAGTCTTTTGCTCAGTCAGAGCTGCTCACTAATCTGTCTGTTATTTCCACTGGGTCTGCTCCATGCATGGTGTTAAGTCAGGCTTTAGTAACAGCCTTCTCATGTCTCAGCCAGGCTGACTCACGGTTACTCAGTCACTCTCTCAGTTACTTTTTACATGTTCTGACCTGTGTCGTTCTAAAACCTTTACACAAGTCTTCCTGTTGGGAAAACTTGGGCAAATGAAAGGGTAAGGCTAAACGATGACGGCAGCAATGATTCAGCAGAGCACAATAATAATCATGCCACTATCCACGGCAATGAAAACGCCACACACACCTTCCTATCTCACACTCACGATACCCTTCAGTAGTGTGTATGCAAGACATCTCTCTCGCTTTACACTCTCTCCCTTTGCATTTCGGCAGAAATCACATATCCCTGGCCTGTCACAGTAAGCCCATATGAGAGGGTGAGCTTAGTTGTCCCATAAACAGCTACATTTTGAAAGGCCATTGTGAACACCACCGACACACAGTGTTTGCATTGTGTGTTGTAATCACTGTGTGTTGTAATCACTGTGTGCTGTAATATCCACTGTATTACTCTGCTGTAGTTAGTGTATAACAGGGACCGAGCACAGATCTCATGGAACTGGGTCCTGGACTTCCTGACGGGCCACTCCCAGGTGGAGGTAGGAAACAACACATCCTCTTCGCTGATCCTCAACACTGGGGCCCCACAAGGGTTCGTACTCAGCCCCCTCCTGTACTCCCTGTTCACCCATGACTGCGTGGTCGAGCACGCCTCCAACTCAATCATCAAGTTTGCAGATGACACAACAGCAGTAGGCTTGATTACCAACAATGACGAGACAGCCTACAGGGAGGAGGTGAGGGCTCTGGAGGTGTGCTGCCAGGAAAATAACCTCTCACTCAATGTCAACAAAACAAAGGAGATGATCGTGGATTTCAGGAAACCGCAGATGAAGATCAGATCAAATTTGATGACCAATTTATGCAGAAATCCAGATATGTCCAAAGGGTTCACATACTTTTCCTTGCCACTGTATTTATATATTCTTAATTCATCATTCCTGTACTTAGATGTGTGTGTATTGGGTATATGTTGTGAAATTGTTAGTTATTACTTATTATATATTACTGCACTGCCAAAGCTAGAAACACAAGCATTTCGCTACACCCGCAATAACATCTGCTAAACACGTGTATGTGACCAATAATAATGATTTGATTCTCAAAGGAACAAACAGCTGTATAGAAAAATGCCAACAAACAGAAACACAGGGTGAGAGAAAAGGATAGACTTCTTCATCACGCATGTCAACCACCACTCCAGCATCTCTATAAGTGTATGTGAGTGAGTGAGTGAGTGAGTGAGTGAGTGAGTGAGTGAGTGAGTGAGTGAGTGAGTGAGTGAGTGAGTGAGTGAGTGAGTGAGAGAGTGAGAGAGTGAGAGAGTGAGAGAGAGAGAGAGAGAGCGAGAGCGATAGAGAGAATGAGAGAATGAATGAGAGAGAGAGAGAGAGAGAGAGAGAGAGAGAGAGAGAGAATGAGAATGGTCCTTATGTAGCTCAGTTGGTAGAGCATGGCGCTTGTAACGCCAGGGTAGTGGGTTCAATCCCCGGGACCACCCATACGTAGAATGTATGCACACATGACTGTAAGTCGCTTTGGATAAAAGCGTCTGCTAAATGGCATATATTATATATATTATTATATA